>NC_092052.1:106278837-106505773 GCF_003086295.3 Arachis hypogaea | reverse complement strand
ATCTGACATGACGCCATCTGCTGTGACAGCTGGGCGCGATCTGCATAATCTGAGAATTCGCGTGGCTTGGATTAGCCCGTATTCGAGTCGAACCAGGGTTCTAGAGCCTGAAATTTGCAACAACTGAGCAGAACATGCAAAACCAAAGACATCACACCAAAAACAACAATTCATTCTATTTATCAGTCTTATTGTATTAGATTCCCTCAATTTGTCTTCTATTCGTTTTTTAGGTTTCTCTATCTACCAATTTACTATGTATTTTAATTATCAAGTTACTTTTATTATTGTTTTTTTTTTATCTGTTTTCTCTGTTTTTGTGTTTTCCTGGAATTATGATGGGAAGTTATTACCCTGATTGAATACTCAAAAAGAGATTGTATTGGATCATTGTTGATGGCTTCTATCACTAACCCAATCCTTCCAATAAGCGGATTGGACTGTGAGTAGAAACATTCATTCCAACTTGTTTGACTTCCCTTATTTAGTAAGGGAAACTAAATAGAACAACCTTCAATTATCAATTAATCTTGAGAGTACTGCCAACAAGAATGGGCTTCAACTAATCTACTCCCAATCAAGGCTTTTTTAAATACTTAATTCCCCCAATTTAATTTTCTGTTTATTCAACTCAAACTCTTCTGAAAATATCTGATAATGAAATAGCACACCTTCTGCAACTCGTTGGGAGATGACCTGGATTCATACTCCCAGTATTTAAATTTTAATTTTTGTGACAACCTTTCTAAATTGATAAGCGGATTCTGGTTGGTTAAGAACTATACTTGCAACGCACAACTTATATCAATCTTAATTACCAATTTCCGCCACGTCAATTTTGCGCCGTTGTCGGGAGTTGCATAGAGTTCTAAGTTATAATTGGATATTTTCATTTTATTTTATCTTGCCATGAGCTATTGTTCTTCGTAGATACGCGTTCACTCCTGAATCCAAACTTGCTAGATTTGATCCTGAATTGAAAGAACTATTCACGAATAAGGCAAGCTCGCTCTTATCTCTCTGAGGCGGATCTGAAACGTCCCTTGAGAAAAAAACCAGCCTCCGTTTTTACTGATTTGGTTATTTACGTCAAACATGCAGCACTAGGAAGTACTATCCAGAGCTGGACCCGATTTTACAATGCAACCATTCAAGCCTCACCACGGCTAAAACTTTAAATAAAACCCACTGCTCAATTGATGCCCAATTTCATGCTACCTGCTCAAAGCCTATCAAGCACCTGAGAGATTTTCAAGCAGTCTGTCTACTCAGGCGTATGGTGAGATGAAACTCAATTTGCGAAAGCTTCCCGTTTCTCTGAGGAAGGCAAGAGGCGTACTACATCAACCAGCAGCAACTGTATCAACTGGATACACTGAGAAGAGAATTCTTGAAAAATTCTTTCCAGCTGAAGTTACTAATAAACTGAGGAAAGGCATTTCCATGATTGTCCAGGAGAATCTGAAACTCTCTATGATACTGGAGCGCTTCAATAATCTTCTGGAAGCATGCCCCCACCATATGATTGACAAGATAGTATTGCTTGGTTACGTCACACAAGCATGAGGCCCCAAGATAAGACCACATTGGAAAGTGCTAGCAATGGGTCTATGAAAAAGTACAAGACCACTGATGGGCATGGCAATTGATAGCGACTTAGCTGAATCGACTCGAATCATAGCAGGAACAAGGCCGTTCAAAAGCTGTTGCAGAAGTATCCTCTAGCAGAGAGACTGCTGCTCTGACTCAGAGTATCTGTGAAATAACCAACATGCTGAAGTAGATGCAATTGAATCAACAACAAGTTCAGCAAGCTCAACCTTCTCCACCACAGCAAAACCAACAGTTAGTCCACAGAGAGTGCGGAATCTGTGCTATTATAGCCACTATACTGATGAGTCCGCAGCTCTAGCAGGAAGACAACCGTGCAGCCATCATAACTTCTATGACCGCCCCACCAAGGTACAATCAAGGGCAATATAACCATGGATGCAGACAATTCTAACCAGAATTGGAGGGACAACAACAACAATAGAGGAGCAGAGACAATCAGGGAAATCAGAGGTGAAATAATAACAACAACAGACAGCAGAACCAGAACCAGCCTTACAGAGCGCCTCACCTAAGACAATCCCAAGGACCACAGAATATCCAACAGGAGACCTCTCAAATTACTTATCCTTCCTCATCTTCTAATGATGATTTACTACAATCATTGATCAGAGACAACAGACCATGGAAAATAACATTAATGCCTCTCTAAATGGTCTGATCGCTACTCTGCAAGCTCTTGTCTCACAGATTGGATCAATGAATAACTCCAATAACCAGCCTTGAGCTCCAGTGAATCCCCTCTCAACCATTACCCATCCCAAGGTGACATTAATGCCATCACCCTAAGGTCCGGAACCACACTGCAGAGAGGAATCAGAGAGCCAAGCCACCAGAACACGCCTCAGCTGAAGAGGTAGTGGAAATAGAAGATGTTGAAGAGGAAGAGGACACGCAGACATAGCTGGAAAGAAGAAGTTCAACCACAGGAGGAAGCACCACAGGGCACAGATACTGCAGAAGACACCACTCCTATCCCATTTCCACAACTTGCAAGGAAGCCCAGGAAGCAGCTGGAACCTGATCCCAAAATGGTAGAGATATTCAAAAAGGTTGAGGTAACGTTCCTCTTTTTGATTTATTAACAGGTACCTAAATATGAAAAGTTTCTAAAAGATTTATGTATACATAAAGACAAAATTAATGAATTAGAAACTATTCCTTTAGGTAGTTCCATATCTGCTTTAATGGGAGGTTACTGAAAGTGTAGTGACCATCCTTGTATATTAATTATATTGTGGTGTGATAATTTCTGACTGCATGTGTGATTTAGGAGCATGTGTGAGTAATGCCTTTGTCTATATATGATATTTTGAGGCTCCCTCCCTTAAAAAGGTCGGCAGCTCATTTTGTGTTAGCAGATAAGAGCATTATTACAGTGTTGGAGTTGCTGAAGATGTATTAGTGGCATTAAAGGACTCACATTCCCCACTGATTTTATATTCTGGAGATGCCCCAAAATGACTCAGAGAAGCCATCATCAATCCTACTTGGAAGACCTTCCTGAAGACATCAAAGTTCAAATTGGATGCTTTTCAGGAACATACTCTTTTGAAATAGATGGTCGCTTAGTAAGTTTCAACCTGAATGGAGTTATGAAGCACCCTCCAGAAGATTATTCTATCTTCCAGTGTGACATCATAGATGAAACTGTAGCTGAAGTTCACCAGGAGGAATTAGAGGAGAAGCACATAGGACAAGGTCCAAGTGTGGGACATTTTCAGAGGACAATGACAGTGCTTTACCATTGTTACCAGCTCCAAACAACCCAGAGCCTGACCATGACCAGAAGTTAGAATTAAAACCCCTTCCTCCACACCTCAAATATGCTTACCTTGAGGACAAGCAAAAGTGTCCAGTTATCATTGCAAGGGAACTCACTTCTCAACAAGAAGAGCAGTTACTTAGTGTGCTGAGGAGGCACAAGAAGGCAATTGGGTGGAGTTTGGCAGATATAGTAGGCATCAACCCTCAAGCATGTGAGCACAGAATATTTTAGAAGAGGGAGCAAGGCCCGTTCGTCAATCCTAGAGAAGACTGAACCCCACTATCTTAGAGGTTGTCAAAAAGGAAGTGACCAGACTACTGGAGGAAGATATCATCTATCCCATCTTAGACAGTGAATGGGTAAGCCCAGTACAAGTAGTGCCAAAGAAGTCTGGAGTCACTACAGTGAAGAATGAGCATGGAGAGCTCATAGCAACCAGAGTACAGAACGCTTGGAGGGTCTGTATTGACTACAGATGCCTCAACCAAGCAACCCGTAAGGATCACTATCCTCTTCCATTCATTGATCAAATGCTGGATTGCCTGTCAGGTAAATCACATTATTGTTTCTAGATGGTTACACAGGTTATTTCCAGATTCATATAGCTCCTGAGGATCAGGAAAAGACTACTTTTACATGTCTTTTTGGGACTTATGCTTACAAGAGAATGCCCTTTGGCTTGTGCAATGAACCAGCTACCTTCCAAAGGTGCATGATGAGTCTTTTCTCTGATCTTATTAAGGACTGTATGGAAGTTTTTATAGATGATTTTAGTGTTTATGGCGATTCCTTTAGCCTTTGATTAGATGGATTATCTAGAGTATTAGATAGATGTGTCAGTACAAACCTCGTATTAAATTTTGAAAAATGCCACTTTATGATTAAACAAGGGATTGTACTAGGACATGTTGTGTCTAATACTGGCATTTCTGTAGATCCAGCAAAGGTGGATGTTATTTCTAGTTTACCTTACCCCTCTTCTGTGAGGAAAGTTCGCTCGTTCCTTGGCCATGCAGGATTTTACAGGAGATTCATTAAGGACTTCAGTAAGGTAGCACTTCCCTTATCCAGACTACTGCAGAAGGATATTGAGTTCGAGTTCAGTGAAGATTGCAAACAAGCGTTTGATAAGCTGAAGACCGCCCTGACTCAAGCTCCAATTGTGAGAGGACCAGACTGGAGCCAGCCATTCGAAATAATGTGCGACGCTTCCAACCATGCAGTAGGAGTAGCATTGGCTCAGTGTGAAGGTAAAGATCCTTTTGTTATTGCTTATGCGTCTAAAACTCTAGATGCAGCACAGTCCAATTACGCTACTACTGAGAAAGAGCTTCTTGCTATTGTTTTTGCTCTGGATAAATTCTGAGCCTATTTACTTGGTACGAAGGTAGTAGTATACTCGGATCACGCAACTCTAAAGTATCTATTAGCTAAAAAGGAGTCCAAACCAAGGCTTATACGTTGGATACTGCTATTACAAGAATTTGATTTAGAAATTAAGGATAGGAGTGGTAACCAGAATTTAGTGGCAGACCACTTGAATCGCCTTGAGCACATTTCAGATGACCCCACTCCTATAGCTGATAATTTCCCATTTGATAACCTGCAAGCAGTATCCGAGGTAGTCCTTTAGTATGCACCTGTAGCTAATTATCTAGTTAGCCGCACCTTTCCTCCAAACTTTTCTAAGCATCAAAGAGACAAGCTGAAAAGCGAGTCTAAATATTATATATGGGATGACCCATATTTATGGAGATGTGGCACTGACCAGGTAATTAGACGGTGTGTGCCTCAATCAGAATTCCAGTCCATCTTAGAGGCCTGTCACTCATCTGAGAGTGGAGGACATTTTGGCCCTCAAAGAACAGCTAGAAAAATCTTAGACTGTGGATTCTGGTGGCCTACACTTTTTAGAAACACTGCTGAATTTTGTAGATCTTGTTTCCCATGCCAAAAATTTGGTAATATATCCAGGAGGGATGAGATGCCTCAACAAATTATGCTTTTCTATGAAATTTTTGACGTTTGGGGCATTGACTTCATGGGTCCATTTCCAAATTCTAATGGTTATTTTTATATATTGTTAGCTGTGGATTATGTTTCCAAATGGGTGGAAGCAATTTCTACCCACACTGATGATGCTAACACTATTGTTTCCTTTGTGAGAAACCACATTATTTGTCGCTTTGGATCACCACGAGCAATCGTAACTGATCAAGGCACCCATTTTTGTAACAGGAGACTAACAGGATTAATGAAGAAGCATGGAATAATTCATAAGGTTGCAACATCATATCATCCTCAGACTAATGGGCAAGTCGAGGTGTCAAACAGAGAGATAAAGCGTATCTTGCAGAAGATAGTCAAAACTCATAGAAGAGATTGGAGCACCAGGCTACAAGATGCACTTTGGGCGTACAGAACTGCATACAAGACACCCATTGGGATGAGTCCTTTCCGCTTAGTCTATGGAAAAGCTTGTCATCTCCCTGTTGAAGTCAAGCACAAAGCCTTTTGGCAGTAAAGGAGTGCAACATGGGAATTGAGGAAGCCGGAGATGAAAGGAAATTGCAACTGCAAGAATTGGAAAGCCTTCGCCTAGAAGCTTATGAGAATTCAAGACTATACAAGGAGAAGATGAAGGTTGTACATGATCAGCACATTAAGAGAAAAGAGTTTCAACCTGGAGACTTAGTCCTCCTTTACAAATCTCGACTGAGACTCATGCCAGGCAAGTTGAGATCAAGATGGGATGGTCCATACAGAGTAGAGAAGGCCGAACCGTACGGAGTTTATCACCTAAGTCTTCCTTCCAGCTCTGAACTTATCAAAGTTAATGGACATCGTTTAAAGCTGTACCATGGAGAGCGGATGCAGAAAAACAAGGAGCTCGAGATCTTCCTCTTGGAAGATCCTCACATAGCCGAAGATTGAGCTAATGGAGCGTCCAACTTACGGACGTTAAAGCAAAGTGCTAGGTGGAGACAACCCACCATGGTGTGATCGTTCTTTTCTTTATTTTTTAGTTTTTTCTATTTAATAACTCTTCTCTTTATTAGTACATTTCGTGCATCTGCATTTACATACCTTTATTTATTTAAAAAAAATGTTATGCGACGCGACTGCATAATTGACGCGTCCGCGTCGCAAGGAGATGGGGAAAAATAAAAACAAACAGAGAGTCATGCAGGAGCGTGGCTGGAGGCGTGCCAATGGCACAATTCACCCCACGCGACCGCGTCGCCGAGGCGTCCACGTCACATGGGAACATTGGCCTCCCACGCGACCGCGTGACCCATGCAGCCGCATGCCCTAGAATTCGACGTTAAAAGGGTGCACGACCGAAAGTTGTGCTAGAGTGGTGCTGGATTGGTACTGAACGCACAATCCTTCCCACGTGGCCGTGTGACCGACGTGACCGCGTCATATCCTTCTAATGGCCACTCACGCGATCGCATGCCCACGCGATCGCGTCACCCAATATTTGGCAATTAATGATTTTGAACAGAGAGTTGTGCGAGCGCGAGGTTGCCCTCGCGCCATTAGCCTAAAACGGGTCACGCGACCGCGTGACCGACGCGACTGCGTCAATCAGTTTAAGCGCAAGTCGCCCGACCGCGTGCCTCACGCGACCGCGTCGCTTACGCCGCACAGTTTTCCTGATTTGCCAACTATCTTATCTTTTTCTCCCCAAATCCTATTTTCTCTTTTCCCTCCTTATTTCTTCTCCCTCCCTTCTTCTTTCTTCCTTCTTTCTCACTTTTTACACCCTCACTCTCTCTCTCTCTCTCCCCCCCATTAACAAGGTTTTCTTTTTCTTCTTCTCTCCTTACTTTTCAATTTTTCTTCTTTTTTCTATATTATCTTGTTTCCTTTTCTTTTTACTTTCATTATTCATATTTTCTTCCTTTTTACTTGGTGTTAAAATTTATTTGAGTCATTATTTCTCATTATATGCTTGTGGATTGTTCTAAATTTGTTTGGCAATTATATATTACTTTTTAAAAGGGTTGCTTGCATGTTCAATTTAATACTTTCCATACATTATTTTACCATGCATGCTATGTGTTTGTGAAAAAGCCCATATGGCATTTTGCACTTTTCTCTGTTATTCTACTCTACTGTTAAATGCCCGTTTTTCACAAAACCCTTTTTATATTTTATTCGTTATAAATAATTGTCAATACAAATGTGATGGTTTGTTACGAGTGATGCTTGATCTATGCTACTCATGCCTTTGCCAGCATGCCAATAAAGACTTGCATTCACTTGTCATCATATGTCATCATATGCACTAACTATTTTCCATTGATGACTTTTCACATGTAGTCATGACCATGTGTTAACATCATTTACCTTTTACTGTGCATTCATAACCACCCTTTTCCGTTCTCTTCCTTGCTCTATCTTTTTGAATTTAATTTACTTTCTCTCCCCTTTTTCAGAATGGCCACCAAGAAAGGAAAGAGAAAGCTACTCCCAAATCTACAACAAGAAGAGGAACAAAAAGAGCATTAGTGGCAGAACCCTCTTCAACTGTGGTTAAACCCTCAACAAAGAGACTTAAGAGGATTATAAAGGTTGATGATAAAGAAAAAGCCTTCCCAGCAAAGGACACTGCACGATTTTCCAATCGCTACTGTGAGTAGATGTTCCCCATCCTGGCAGAAAGGAGCTACAACAACGAATACCTTCTTCTCCTCCCAAACCATATTGCTACCTTTGTTGAGCCGCAAATTGCACAAAGACAATGGGGTTTCCTACAGAGACAGCCGAGGCAGGTCAATCTTTCTTGGGTAGTCGAGTTCTACTCCAACTTCCACCTGCCAACCCTGCAGTCTGTCTTTGTCCGTCAGAAGCAAGTCCCTATTACAGAAGAGGCCATTCAAAAAGCTCTAGGTCTTTCCCCTATTCCAGAAAGTTTGGACGCCTTTCAAGAAGCCGCACTCAAGCGCCAGATGTACCAATTTGACTGGGATGCCGTTCTCAGAGTTATCGCACTACCTGGCAGCCGATGGATCTACAGATACCATCGTACCCGCCCTAAGGGAATTTCGGCTTCAGCACTTACCTTGGAGGCTCGCGTATGGACACAGATCATGTCCCATTACGTCTTTCCGAGCACTCACGAGTCCTCCTTCACTGCGGACATGGCCGTTCTACTATGGTGCATCCTTACAGACCAGCCTCTGAACCTACCAAGAGACATCCGGAATGTCATGGGACATGTACAAATCGCGGGCAACTTACCTTTCCCCGCCTTGGTCTCAGATCTCGTCTCAGCAGCCGGAGTCTCCTTCAGAGCTGGGGACACCAAAGCCATACTTCCACGGGATGATCAATATGTCCTTAATGGGAAATATATCAGACCCTCAGCAGCCACTACAAGCCAGCCCACTGAACCGGCTCAAGACATTCCTCCTTCCATACCACAAGCACCTACCACAGACCAACTGCTCCATCAGATACTCGAAAGGTTGGATCGGCAGAAACACAAAGCTAAGATGAGAGAGCGCCGTAATAAGCGCCGATTCACATACCTCAAGTAGCTGATTATGGGAAAATTCAAGGACTCAGACACCCCGGACTCCACTTCCTTTACCAGCACAGGGAGCCATGATGGTCCCAACTGTGGAGATACTGCTACCAGCCCACCCCTGTTCCTGACAGATGGCACCGAGGACGGTGCAAAGCCTTAAGTGTGGGGAGGTTGGTCAGTACCTGACTTCCGGAGGTAATTTCTCTTCCCTAAATACCAATAAATTAGGATATTTAGTTAGTTTTTCTTTTATATAATAGGATAAATTGCATAGTAATAGATTAGTTGCATGCATGTTCCACTTGATTGAAAAGACAATAAGTTTCTTCTAAGACTCTATTTTTGGAACAAAATTTCACTAATTTTAATTAAATTTTTATGTTAAATTTGCTTGAAGTTGTATTTGGAACATGATTTTTGAGCTAAAGAACACACAACCTGTGAGATTTGAGCCTTTATGCATGGTTACATTATTTAACCATAATTATTTTATTCTTGTGTGTTTACTTCCCTATGATTGTAATCTATATTTTGTTTCATCCTATATGTCCAATATTTATTATATTTATATGTTTGCATATGATTGAGGCCATTAATTGTTTAGCTCACTTATCCAAATTAAGCCTACCCTTTCAATTACCTTTGTTAGCCACTTTGAGCCTTTAAATCCTATTTGTTCTATATTTTACCACATTACTAGCCTTAAGCAGAAAAACAATTATATATCCCAAACTGAATCTTTGGTTAGCTTAAGACAGAATTGTGTGTGCTAATTAAGTATGGAAAATTGTAGGGACAAAAGATAATAAGGGAATGTGTCATGATAATATAATGGAAATTTGAATACCTACTCATGTGAAACTATAAGAATTAAAAATCTATGTGCATTGATAAGCTATGTTTATTTTTATGCTTATATAAAAAAAATTCAAAATAAAAAATATTCAATAAATAAATAAGGGGACAAAATTACCCCAACGTTAAGTTAAGAATTCAAAGGTCAATGCATGTATGATAAAATTAAAATAAAAGTTGATACATGAGTATGGAATGTAAAAGAGAAATTCTGGGTAGCTAGGTATGAATTCTAAAGTTATATAGAATATATACATAGGTTATGTTAAAGCTTGGGTTAATTAAAGATTCAGTTTATAAGCTTACTTAGCCATATATGTATCCTTACCATTACCATGGCCCCATTACAACCTTGAAAAGACCTCATGATGTCTGCATTGGTATATTAAATGTTATTGATTGATTAGAAGAAGAACAAAAATTAGAAAGCATGACTAGAGAAGGATAGAGTGATTGCCCTATACACTAGAGAGATTAGAGCGTATATACATAATCAGTGAGGGTTCAATGCTTAAAATTCTATATTCCCTGCTTTCATGAGCTGCCTTCTTGCATCTTTATCTGTTCTTACTGCATGAGAATTGAATTAGTGGAATTTGATTTGTAATAGTTTTGAAGAGCTTATTTATTATTGATCAAGTGGACAAAAATCATATAGTTGCATTCATATATATAGGTTGCATTGCATTGCATGAGTTTTACATGTTCTTACTCATTTATTTTATCTCCTTCAACTAAGCATGAGGACATGCTAATGTTTAAGTGTGGGGAGGTTGATAAACCACTATTTTATGGTTTATAATGTGTTTAATTGTGTGGTTTTATCATGATCTTTACCCACTTATTCATATGATTAGCATGCATTTATATTTCCTTCCTAAAATTATTACATGATTGAAAACTTGCTTCTTAGAGACTTTTAATTATGTATTTTAATTCTCCTTTATTCCATTCGATGCCGTGATCTGTGTGTTAAGTGTTTCAGGCTTTATAAGGCATGAATGAGTTAGAGATTGGAAAGGAAGCTTGCAAAAATTGAAGGAACACAAGAAATTAAGGAGATGACCAGTGAGAAGTGACGCGGCCGCATGGCTCACGCGACTGCACGGAAGAGAGTAAATCGCAGTGACGCGGCCGCATGGCTCACGCGACCGCGCGGATTGGAATAGCACAAGTGACGCGGAGGCGTAAACGACGCGCCCGCGTGGCAAAGCAAAACGCCGCATGACGCGTCCGCATGAATGATGCGATCGCGTGACATACGCGATCTGCATAATCTGCAGAATTCGCTGGGGGCGATTTTGGGCTCTATTTCGACCTGGTTTTCGGCCCGAAAAAGCAGACTAGAGCCAGAGGACATGCAGAAACCAAAAGCAACATTCATTCTACACAGTTTTTAGTTTTTAGATCTAGTTTTACTCCTCCTCTAGGTTTTCTCTCTACACATTCATAGTTCTTAGGATTTTTAATTTGATTGCTCTTTGCATTGGGATATTGAGAAGAGTTATTACCTCATCAAGACTTCGTCATTCTAGTTCGTTTTTTTTTACTTGGCTTTACTCTTCCATATCCTTTAATTTACTCAATGTTACTATTGGATTATTTTAGAATTTATTAATACAAGAGTTATTTTTATTTTTTATTGATTTCTTTGAGTTTTATTTATCATGTCTTTCTTTAATTCCCTTGTCTATGTTATGTGTTCCATAATCACAATGAGCGAGTAGTTCCCTAACTTGATGGGGAGTTGATTGAAAGGAACCCTTGAGTTGGAATACTCAAAAGAGAGATTGTAATTGGATTCATTATTGGATGGCTCTCTAGTCACTAACGCCAATCCTTCCAAGTAAGCGGATTGGGACTTGTGAGTAGAAACATCATTCCAACTTGTTTGACTTTCCCTTATTTAGTAAGGGATAACTAAATAGAACGACCTTCAATTATCAATTAATCTTGAGAGTACTACAACAAGAATGGGGCTTCCAACTAATCTACTCACAGTCAAGGCTTTTATTTAAATTACTTAATTCCCCCAATTTAATTTCCTGTTTATTCAACTCAAACTCTTTCTGAAAATATCTGATTAATAAAATTGCACACCTTTCTGCAACTCGTTGGGAGATGACCTGGGATTCATACTCCCAGTATTTTAAATTTTAATTTTTGTGACAACCTTTCTAAATTGATAAGCGGATTTCTGGTTGGTTAAGAACTATACTTGCAACGCACAACTTATATCAATTCTTAATTAGCCAATTTCCGCCACGTCAGACACATATGCATAGGGCATTCCTCTTGACTCCTAAAAGCTTCTCAAAGAGCTCCTGAGACTAGTGCTACTCCTAGTCTCCACAGAAAACTTGCTGCCGCTATTTAGTCTACAATTACTTTAGCCTTCGTTTTAACAGCAAGAGTACCTTGCGGGGATATCTTCTCCTATGATTCAATTCCTAAAAACCTCAAAACATCTCCTTCTCTGTGCGCTCACTCCATTCCTCAGCAAAGCAATCCGGCTTAATTGGATCTATGTGCAGGCAAGGCAGTACTGGTACTCAATCGATCTTGCTCTAGCCGAAAGTGGCTTCACGGAAAGGAAAAGTAAATCTTCCCTATAGTGCTTTCTCGAGTGGCCAGATATGATCTTGCCAAAAGGTGCGGAAAAAGCAACTTCACGCTCTACTTTAGACTACTTTCCTTTTCCAGGCAATTGGTTTAGCTAACCCTTATTATATTATACACATCTATTGCGCAAAGAAGCATCGCTCCTTCCAGACTTTATTCCACAGTTTCGTCTATCCAATCATTCGACTAAGGGGAGAAGGGTGGATAAGGCTTAGTAGATTCGGAAGAGAATTCTAATCCATATCTGATCTTTCCCGGAAAAGACTTTGGCTTCTTGAATAGGCCAGATTCCACTTGTCGTGAGAAAGAGGATGAAAGGAACGCTTATTGGTTTCGTTTCGTAGCCCCTCCTGCCGCAGTGTGTACTAAGTCGACAGCTTCTTTGTCAAAATGAGGAATCGGAATCCCTTCACTTAGTAGCTTTAAAAAGGAAGTCAGGTTTTGCATTCTATAGAATGCCCAGAATCGGTTGTGAAAGAATGGCTTTTATTCCAATCATCCGCTATGCCAAGTAGTTCCTTTTCATCGTCTACGAGACTTTTAGTTAAATGAAAGGGTCCAAAAAGAGCTCGAAAGGAGTCCTTCATAGTGAGAGAGTGAGTTCTGGTTTACTTTGAAGGCACGAGGTGAGGGATAGTCTTAGCTGCGAGGCCCCGTACTAAATATGATAACAGGGATGTAAGAAGAGTATGGAGTTGGTGCACGTAGTAATGCCAGGGTCTCGAATGCAAAACTTGGACTTGAAGGGAAGGAAGGCTTCCCCAGTCGCTCTAGTTGATGCTTATTTTCTTTGGTGTACAGGGAATTCAATAATAGATTCAAAGTGGAAGTGCAAAAAAGGCATATCGGCTAAGGCCTAGTTCCTCTTCAAAGGTAGGTAAAGATTGAATAGAATCTTATCCTTTCTCAGCGGGATCCTATCTTCGCATGAAAAAAGTCAAGTAAGCAGTCAAGAATGAATCTATCTCAGATTTGGCTTTCACAGGCTAAATACTGTATATTGGAAGTATATAGATAGGGCTTTTAGAAGCTAACTGCTCTTTAGGCTATGCTATGTAAGAACCATCGGGCTCGAATCTTACTAAACCCAGGGAATCCATTCCTCTTCTCCCGTATGCCTAAAAGGAAGAAGCCTAAGCAGCAATTTCGTTTACTCAGTCAGCTATCTACACCGGTAAGTTAGGTATTTCCTTCGTCTCATCTAAGTTGTCTAGTAAGGAAGGAGAAAGGAAGAAGTCTTCTTTCGTTCCAGATATTGATAAGCTGGTGATTCTGTTCTTGCAATCAGGTCCGGAGAAGTAATTCCATTTAGTTAGCCCTTTTAGAGATAGAGGAAGAGATATCTTTCTATTGTTGTAGTTACCAAAGCCTGTACTTAGAAGTCTAAAGTTAGAAAGCAAGTAAAGTCTTGAAGTATAGGCATAAGCCTTAAAGAATCACAGCCTAACTAATAAAGCCGGGCCTTCTACTAAGAGTGCAGTTAGAAAGCTATAAACAATTCTTATTTCCTTCCTTTTATATATACAGTGAAGTCAGAACCCGAGCTAGTACTATAATTTAGTCTAATACATTCCCGACCGGAGCTAGCATCCTATATCTATTTAGTTAAGAAAGCATTGAGACCAGAGACATAGAAGCTGGAAGAAAGAACTAATAGTAATAACAAGAAGGAGTTGGGGGCGCCCCCTATTTATTCATTTCACCTAATCAAGTTTGTTAAATCAATCAGACAACTGTAACTAATAAGATAAAGAAAGAAAAGAACCTTTCGGAGAAACCAAGGTAGTCAAAATCTCTTACTTCGGACAAGCGTAAAGAATAAGATCAACCAATCGAAGGGACTTCCATTCGATCCTTTCCTCTTTCTTAATGGAATTCATGCTTTCAATCTTTGTCTGTCATCTTACGTCATTTCATGTCTTCAGTCAATCTTAATGACTTCCCTGGCTTTATACTTTTAGACTTCCGCCCAGATCAGATGAAGTAAGGGCTTGAACAACAATCTTTGAATATGAGATTAAGGCAGAGGCTTATTTGTTGCCTGATTTAAGGGGAATAGTAGAGATATCATGGATATACTTCCTAAACAATAGAGGCACTTTATTAAGTATCTCTACTGAGGGCATCGCAACCTTTCTAAGGTCTGATGGAGGGGACAATATAGATTGGAAGGTCTCCTTCAACACTGGTTGGCTAGCTTTATAAGCTTGGCCATAGTAAATGCTGAAATGTAGATCTTAACAACTACATCTGCCCTATCATCCTGCCTTCTTATAAGTTTTTGATGGAATGGCGTGAAATCCATCATTGGCAAAACAATTGGAAGAAGGCATGGACCTTCTCATTGAGTTTCTTTGTTTTTCTTCTTTATTTATGTCGTCGGCTTTCACCATGTGCTAGGAATAAAGTTGTGGATGGATTCGGGAATTCCTCACAAACTAATCCTCGGTTGGAAGGGAATTAGTCTAACTCCAATTTTGGGAGTCAGCCTTGCACCTCTATTGAGTAATGCCTGAGTCGACCCCTTCTCCCAAACTTCCTACAAGCCAGGCTATTCAGGGTCGGAACGAGTAAGCCTCGAGAGACTCACTTATTGGAAAAGATGATGTTAAGCTTCCTACCATTGGCCTTCCTGCGCCCCTTCTTAGTCAATGGGACTAAGAAGGGGGCGGATGCTCGTAACATAACATCTCCTCACTTGAGCATCTTTATATGAAAATAGTTCAGTTATAACAACGGAAAAATTTAGGACCATGCCTCCACTTATGGTAACCAAATCCTTCTGCCGGGATTAGCGTCAAGTCCATTGTGAGAGGCGCTTAAAAGGCCGTTAAGGCATTACACTAAGGGGCCCCGAAATTGGATAGGGGGAGGGGAGAGGTTGCTTCCTAAAAACTACTGGGTTTGGCTCGTTGCCTTTGATTCCTTACCCATAGCATAAGATAAAGGGTGCGTGCTTCAACATCTAAGTTTCACACAAGGAACCTCCTGCTCTTAGGTGTTCTCTGTCCCTCCCAGTCCTAGAAATCTAAATAAGTAAGTAAGATAGGTCGTAGCTTGGTTATCAATAGGCTTGGAAGAGGGGCTAGTCAAGAAAGTGGCGCATTCATGGTGTCTGGAATCAAGGTCAATAAAATGAATCTATCTAGTAGGGGCTTAGTTCTATTAAAGATTAAGGCGAGGGAATAAACTCTGGGCCCCGAGGTAAGATATAGAGTGTGCAGCGACTGCCTTCTCTCTTTTGGTTGTCGATTGCATGCAGTTTTCTCGATTTCTTTCGTTCTCCTTTTTGCTTTATTTGATTTCCATTCTCAGAACTATACTCTGAACTCTTAGTCAGACTGTATAATCTAATAGGAAGAGGCATACTAGACCTAACTGCTAGCTATGAGAATAGCTTAAGATGATAACCCGATGGAATCCGCTCTTATAGGAGGAATTTCCTTAGTTATCGGAATCCAGGTACAAGCTGCTATCGAATAGGCGCTGTTCACACGTCTTGGTGAATAAGCTATGATCACTCTACAACTTTCTATTTAGCATGCTAGCTTGGCTTATGGCTTTGCTCCTTTACTTCTGTTGTCGGCATACCGGTCTTGGCCTTTTGCTTGGCACGTTGTCGGAATAGGCTGTGATGCCAGATAGTGAAGTTCGAAGGGCCTTTCTTTATCACCGTGAGTAGCAATAGAAGTTTATTCTCAAACAAATCTTAGCCCAAACCTACAGATTTACGCTTTGACGCCCAAAAGCTAAAGCAACGTCGTTCCGCTGGAGTGGAGGGATTACTGGCTTTAAGCTGAGCTTCTTCTGCAACTGGCTGATCGGATGGACTTTTGTTTAACTTACAGACTGATCGCTAGAATGAAAAGAGGCTTGCTCAGGCCCTAGTCTAAGGAAAGGAATGCCTTAAAGAAAACTCCCACTTAATGACCAGCATCGTCTATTCTTGCTCGACCCTCTTGTGATCCCATACATATCCATTCCATATTTTATGAAATCACTTAGATAGAAGCATGTTGGATGACAGAACGATGCAGATATGGGTCTGGGTGCTACAAGTATGGATTTTTTCCAAGCAAGTAGAAATGACATCAGTGATAGATCGAATCGTTTAGTACGTTAACCTTGACAGTTGAATTTCTCGATGGAGAGAGCGTCTGTTCACATTAGAGTCCGAAGGATATGTAGTCACTTTGAGTTTCTTCTAAATGGGGTATGTGTTCAGTGTGCTAGGTCAAAGAAAGAGAGAAAAATGATAGGTAGTTTCCTTATTGCTTTTACGGGGGGTTTTGGTAGAATTGGGTTCGACTCCCGTTATACGCAATGTGGCGAATCAGATTGATTCAACGAAGATATGCCTGCATTAAGATTTAAAATGTGTCGTCTAATTTTAGGAAATGTTCAGAAGAGAGAACTTACAATAATACAACGCCGCATTCTCCGAAGATTGAGGAACAAGAAGAGATCTATTAAGAGAAAGATTTATCCAAGAGAAAATCTTAACAGTTACATCCAATCAAAAACTACACGAAAGTTGCCTCTTATTCATGGGGATTTAACCATCACAGAGACGCACAGAGGAATAGAACAAACTTCATATATCCCTTTTATACTCAATCCAGAAACAAGATCAGACGTTATTCCGGTTCGTCTCCATTTTCGTGAAACTATTCCTCAAGCAAGGCAGCTGATAAGTCATCAAAGGGTTTGTGTGAATAATCAAATGGGAAGTATTACTCGTTTGAAAGTTTCCCACGATGATCTAATATCTTTTCAAGAAAATGACGCGAAAATCCGCGGTGAAGATATAAGGAGATCTTTCTATATCGAAATACCAGTAGAAAAAATTATAGGCAAATTCCTGGGTTACCGGGTAACAATGAGGAGAAGAACCAAAACAGAATGGTTTTGCCTACTCAAAACTAAGCGGGGATGCCGCCTGCTACTAAAATCCTGGTTTTTGCAACAACAATTGTGTTATTCTATGCAAGAAGAATACTTAGAAAGAACAAAGAAGTTTGGATCCGTAAAAGTATGCTTAGGAAGTTCTTTTGCTGAGCACAACAGAATGAAGAGGAATTTTTATCATTTCAAATCTCTATTCTTATCGAAGAAAAGAAACAAGAAAAAATGATATCTTCCTACTCGAACAAGAAAGAAGATAGTTTAAAACTCTTCTTTATATAGTAATTCGACCTATTGGTCCGCACCCCCCATAAGTTTACCATGAAGAGAAAAATAAAAAGGATCGAACTACCTACTCATTATTCGGAGGTGACTCATAGAACACCAAAAGCGGTGGTATTTTATGGACCTAACATAGGTCACATCCCTCATGACATAAGATTGAAAGATCCAAACCTTCCTTTTCAGAGCAGAAACGAACGTGGCCAAAACATATAAAGATCGGCGTAGTCACTCATAGGGACATATCTATCCGGATAAGGGATAGTCTAGCCTATTGCCGTCTCTATCATGCTATTAGATAATCGAATATATAATTTTTTTTCTTATTTATAATTGAACAAAAGCGAGGAACGAGCCAAAGAGCGAGTTAGGTCTACTTCAAATAGGGGCCAAGTCTTTCCTAAGCTCTTTAACCCGTTCCTCAAGGACAGGAAAGATAGATAGATTCAATTAGATTACACTCCTATCAGTGTAACGGCCGCTTTCTCCCCCACCTGGCTGCTCAATCTAAACCATTAGGGGTGAGGAAGATTGATCAAACTCCCCAAGAAAAGGGGATAGGAATGTACTAAATCAACAGGAAGGCAGACAGGACTTTAGCAGACGAGCAATCGAATATTCCCACTTATCACTCATACTCCTCCTAGCCCATGATTCAGTCAGTGGTCATGGAGCTATGTAATATCTCTGTACTAAAGAACCTGGTCCTTTACTTGACTAAGGGAAAATCCCTAAGAAACGCACCGAGCAGAATAGCAGCATCATGCTTTAATTTAATAAGGATGTTAAGCTAGCTCGATCGCAGGAAATGATGGAAAGGTTGAAGCCCCCAGTGGCAAGAAGAACAAGGTAACGGATGGAAGATAGATAGAACGAGGTGACATTGGAACATGCAGTCAAATAATCAAGCTACTGCCCTTCCTTGGGAGGGATAGGAGCCCTTCTTTTCGAGCATTGAATAGCATGGCCTGCCTTTGGATGGGCTTTTAGGAATGAATGATAGAGCACAGATGAGCGGATAATTTATACGCTTTTTGACACTGTTTTTAGTATGTTTTTAGTAGGATCTAGTTACTTTTAGGGATGTTTTCATTAGTTTTTATGTTAAATTCACATTTCTGGACTTTACTATGAGTTTGTGTGTTTTTCTGTGATTTCAGGTATTTTCTGGCTGAAATTGAGGGACTTGAGCAAAAATCAGATTCAGAGGTTGAAGAAGGACTGCTGATGCTGTTGGATTCTGACCTCCCTACACTCAAAATGGATTTTCTGGAGTTACAGAACTCAAAATGGTGCGCTTCCAATTGCGTTGGAAAGTAGACATCTAGGGCTATCCAGCAATATATAATAGTCCATACTTTGGCCAAGAATAGACGACGTAAACTGGCGTTCAACGCCAGCTTTCTGCCCAAATCTGGCGTCCAGCGCCAGAAAAGGAGCCAAAACCAGAGTTGAACGCCCAAACTGGACAAAAACTGGCGTTCAACTCCAAGAAGGACCTCTACACGTGCAAAACTCAAGCTCAGCCCAAGCACACACCAAGTGGGTCCCGGAAGTGGATTTATGCATCAATTACTTACTCATGTAAACCCTAGTAGCTAGTTTATTATAAATAGGACATTTTACTAGTCTTTTTGACAATCTTTGGATTATCTTTTGATCTATTGATCACGTTTTGGGAGCTGGCCATCTCAGCCTTGCCTGGACCTTTCACTTATATATTTTTAACGGTAGAGTTTCTACACTCCATAGATTAAGGTGTGGAGCTCTGCTGTTCCTCAAAGATTAATGCAAAGTACTACTGTTTTCTATTCAATTCATCTTGTTTTGCTTCTAAGATATTCATTCGTACTTCAATCTGAATGTGATGAACGTGACAATCATCATCATTCCCTATGAATGCGTGCCTGACAACCACTTCCGTTCTACCTTCAACTGAATGAGTATCTCTTAGATCTCTTAATCAGAATCTTCGTGGCGTAAGCTAGAATGATGGCGGCATTCAAGAGAATCCGGAAAGTCTAAACCTTGTCTGTGGTATTCCGAGTAGGATTCAATGAATGAATGACTGTGACGAGCTCCAAACTCGCGATTGCAGGGCGTTAGTGACAGACGCAAAAGGATAGTAAATCCTATTCCAGCATGATCGAGAACCGACAGATGAATAGCCGTGCCGTGACAGGGTGCGTTGACCATTTTCACTGAGAGGATAAGATGAAGCCATTGACAAGGGTGATACCTCCAGACGATTAGCCGTGCCGTGACAGGGCATTGGATCATTTTCCCGAGAGATGACCGAAAGTAGCCATTGACAGCGGTGATGTATCACATAAAGCCATCCATGGAAAGGAATAAGACTGATTGGATGAAGATAGCAGGAAAGCAGAGGTTCAGAGGAATGGAAAGCATCTCCATTCGCTTATCTGAAATCTCTACCAATGATTTACATAAGTACCTCTATCCCTATTCTATTATTTATTTTCGAAAACCCATTACTGTTTTACATCCGCCTGACTGAGATTTGCAAGGTGACCATAGCTTGCTTCATACCAACAATCTCCGTGGGATTCGACCCTTACTCACGTAAGATATTACTTGGACGACCCAGTGCACTTGCTGGTTAGTTACACGGAGTTGTGAACCATGGTCTTGGCATCATGTTTTTGGCGCCATTTTCAGGGAAAGAAAGAGCAATGAATTTTACATAATTAAAGTGTAATCACGATTCCGCGTACCAAGTTTTTGGCGCCGTTGTCGGGGATTGTTTGAGTATGGACAACTGACGGTTCATCCTGTTGCTCAGATTAGGTAATTTTCTTTTTGTTTTCTTTTCAAAAATTTTTCAAAAATATTTCAAAATTTTCTCACCTATTTTCGAAAAAAATTTTAGATTCAAAATTTTTAAGAATGAATTCTAGTGTTTCATGAAGCATGTGAAGCCTGGCTGGCTGTAAAGCCATGTCTAAATTCTTTTGGACTGAGGCTTCCAACCATCAGCTGTTATACGACTGTAGGGTATGTCAGGCATGTCATGTCTGATTTACAAGCTGAAGCTTGGCTGGCCATTGGCCAGGTCTAGTGTTTTGGACTGGAGCTTTCATTGAAAGCTTGGCTGGCTAGTGAGCCATGTCTAATTCCTGGACTGAAGCTTTAGACTAACAATGCAAGATTCCTGGAATTCATATTAAAAAATTTGGAATCCTTATTTTTTTTAAGTAATTTTCGAAAAATACAAAAAAAATTAGAAATTCAAAAAAATCAATAATATTTTTGTGTTCTTGTTTGAGTCTTGAGTCATATCATAAGTTTGGTGTCACTTGCATATGCATCTTGCATTTTTCGAAAATTTCATGCATTCATAGTGTTCTTCATGATCTTCAAGTTGCTCTTGGTGAGTCTTCTTGTTTGATCTTAATGATTTTTTGCTTTGTGTTGTATGTTGTTTTTCATATGCATTCTTGAATTCTTAGCGTCTAAGCATTAAAGAATTCTAAGTTTGGTGTCTTGCATGTTTTCTTTGCATTAAAAATTTTTCAAAAATGTGTTCTTGATGTTCATCATGACATTCATAGTGTTCTTGGTGTTCATCTTGACATTCATATCATTCTTGCATACATTCATTGTTTTGATCCACAACTTTCATGCATTGCATCATTTTTCTTGTTTTTCTCTCTCATCATAAAAATTCAAAAATCAAAAAAATATCTTTCCCTTTTTCTCTCATCAAATTCGAAAATTTGAGTTGACTTTTTCAAAAAATTTTAAAATCAAGTTGTTTCTTATGAGTCAAATCAAATTTTCAATTTGAAAATCTTATCTTTTTCAAAATCTTTTTCAAAAATCACATCTTTTTCAAAATTCTTAGTTATTTTCGAAAATTCCAAAAATATTTTTCAAAAATCTTTTTCTTATTTTTATATCAAATTTTCGAAAATAACATAATCAATTAATGTTTTGATTCAAAAAATTTGAAGTTTGTTACTTGCTTGTTAAGAAAGATTCAAACTTTAAGTTCTAGAATCATATCTTGTGATTTCTTATGAATCAAGTCATTAATTGAGATTTTAAAAATCAAATCTTTTTCAAAACTAATTTCTAAAATATCTTCTTATCTTACCTTTTTCAAAAAGTTGGTTTCAAAATATCTTTTCTAACCTCCTAACTTCTTATCTTTTCAAAATTTGTTTCAACTAACTAACTAACTTTTTGTTTGTTTCTTAACTTTTTCAAAACTACCTAACTAACTCTCTCTCTAATTTTCGAAAATATCTTCCCTCTTTTTCAAAAATTTCTTTTTAATTAACTAATTATTCTTATTTTTATTTTTTTTATTTTAAAAAATTTCGAAAAATACTAACATTTTTCAAAAACCATTTTCGAAAATCACTAACTCTTTTTCAAAAATTATTTTCGAAAATTTCTTCTCTCTCATCTTATTCTATTTATTTATTCATCTACTAACATCTCATCTCACATCTCAACCCTCCTCACAGTTGTGTTTCTTCCATTATATTACATTCTTTGTCTCCCCCTCTTCTTCTACTCACACAGAGATCCCTATACTGTGGTATAAAGGATCTCTATTATTATTATTATTTTTCTGTGCCCTCTTCTTTGTCATATGAGCAGGAGCAAGGATAAGAACATTCTTGTGGAAGCAGATCCAGAACCTGAAAGGACTCTGAAGAGAAAATTAAGAGAAGCTAAATTACAACAACCCAGAGATAACCTTTCAGAAATTTTCGAATAGGAAGAGGAGATGACAGCCGAAAATAATAATATTGTTAGGAAGATGCTTGGTGACTTTACTGCACCTAATTCCAATTTACATGGAAGAAGCATCTCCATTCCTGCCATTGGAGCAAACAACTTTGAGCTGAAACCTCAATTAGTTTCTCTGATGCAGCAGAACTGCAAGTTTCATGGACTTCCATCTGAAGATCCTTTTCAGTTCTTAACTGAATTCTTGCAGATATGTGATACTGTTAAGACTAATGGAGTAGATCCTGAAGTCTACAGGCTCATGCTTTTCCCTTTTGCTGTAAGAGACAGAGCTAGATTATGGTTGGATTCTCAACCCAAAGACAGCCTGAACTCTTGGGATAAGCTGGTCACGGCTTTCTTAGCCAAGTACTTTCCTCCTCAAAAGCTGAGCAAGCTTAGAGCTGATGTTCAAACCTTCAGACAGAAAGAAGGTGAATCCCTCTATGAAGCTTGGGAAAGATACAAACAGTTGACCAAAAAGTGTCCTTCTGACATGCTTTCAGAATGGACCATCCTGGATATATTCTATGATGGTTTATCTGAGCTATCAAAGATGTCACTGGACACTTCTACAGGTGGATCCATTCACCTAAAGAAAACGCCTGCAGAAGCTCAAGAACTCATTGACATGGTTGCTAATAACCAGTTCATGTACACTTCTGAAAGGAATCCTGTGAGCAATGGGATGCCTATGAAGAAGGGAGTTCTTGAAGTTGATACTCTAAATGCCATATTGGCTCAGAATAAAATATTGACTCAGCAAGTCAATATGATCTCTCAGAGTCTGCATGGAATGCAAGCTGCATCCAACAGTACTCAAGAGGCATCTTCTGAAGAAGAAGCTTATGATCCTGAAAACCCTGCAATAGCAGAGGTAAATTATTTAGGTGAACCTTATGGAAACACCTATAATTCATCATGGAGAAATCATCCAAATTTCTCATGGAAGGATCAAAAGCCTCAACAAGGCTTTAATAATGGTGGAAGAAACAGGTTTAGCAATAATAAACCTTTTCCATCATCCACTCAACAACAGACAGAGGACTCTAAACAAAATACTTCTAATTTGGCAAACTTAGTCTCTGATCTGTCTAAGGCCACTGTAAGTTTCATGAATGAAACAAGATCTTCCATTAGAAATCTGGAAGCACAAGTGGGCCAGCTGAGTAAAAGGATCACTGAAATCCCTCCTAGTACTCTCCCAAGCAATACAGAAGAGAATCCAAAAGGAGAGTGCAAGGCCATTGACATAAGCACCATGGCAAAACCTGTGAGGAGAGGAGAGGACGTGAATCCCAAGGAGGAAGACCTCCTGGGACGTCCAGTGATCAATAAGGAGCTTCCCTCTGAGGAACCAAAGGACTCTGAGGCTCATCTAGAGACCATAGAGATTCCATTGAACCTCCTTATGCCCTTCATGAGCTCTGATGAGTATTCCTCTTCTGAAGAGAATGAGGATGTTACTGAAGAGCAAACTGCCAAGTTTCTTGGTGCAATCATGAAGCTGAATGCCAAATTATTTGGCATTGATACTTGGGAAGTTGAACCTCCCTTGTTCATCAATGAACTAAGTGATCTGGATCAACTGACATTGCCTCAGAAGAGACAGGATCCTGGGAAGTTTATAATACCTTGTACCATAGGCACCATGATCTTTAAGGCTCTGTGTGACCTTGGTTCAGGAATAAACCTCATACCCCTCTCTGTAATAGAGAAACTAGGAATCTATGGGGTGCAAGCTGCTAAAATCTCATTAGAGATGGCAGACAATTCAAGAAAACAGGCATATGGACAAGTAGAGGACGTGTTAGTAAAGGTTGAAGGCCTTTACATCCCTGCTGATTTCATAGTCCTGGATACTGGAAAGGAAGAGGATGAATCCATCATCCTAGGAAGACCTTTCCTGGCCACAGCAAGAGCTGTGATTGATGTTGACAGAGGTGAAATAGTCCTTCAATGGAATGAGGACTCTCTTGTGTTTAAAACTCAAGGATCTCCCTCTGCAACCATGGAGAGGAGGCAGAAAAAGCTTCTCTCAAAGCAGAGTCAACCAGAGCCCCCACAGTCAAACTCTAAGTTTGGTGTTGGGAGGCCACAACCAAACTCTAAGTTTTGTGTTGAACTCCCATATCCAAACTCTAAGTTTGGTGTTGGAGAGTTTCAATAATGCTCTGAACATCTGTGAGGCTCCATGAGAGCCCACTGTCAAGCTATTGACATTAAAGAAGCGCTTGTTGGGAGGCAACCCAATTTTTATTTATCTAACTATATTTTTCTTAGTTATATGTCTTTGTAGGTTCATGATCATGTGGAGTCACAAAATAAAGAGAAAAATTGAAAACGGAATCAAAAATAGTAGAAGAAAAATCACACCCTGGAGGAGCATCTGCCTGGCGTTCAACGCCAGAACAGAGCATGGTTCTGGCGCTGAATGCCCAAAATGGGCAGCATTCTGGCGCTGAACGCCCAGAAAAAGCATGGTTCTGGCGTTCAACGCCAGAAATGGCAACAAATGGGCGTTGAACGCCCAAAATGGGCACCAACCTGGCGCTGAACGCCCAGAGTTGTGTGCAAGGGCATTTTACATGCCTAAATTGGTGCAGGGATGTAAATGCCTTAACACCTCAGGATCTGTGGACCCCACAAGATCATCTCAGGATCTGTGGACCCCACAGGATCCCCACCTACCTTATCATCTCTCTTTCCCTTCATGGTCATCCCTTCTGTTTTCCATTTACCACTCATATCCATACACCCACTACCTTCAAAATTCAACATCTCTCTCCCACCCAATCCCACCCATATGGCCGAATACACACATCCATCCATCTCCTCCATATCTTCTTCTTCTTCTTCTATTCTTTCTTCTTTTGCTCGAGGGCGAGCAACATTCTAAGTTTGGTGTGGTAAAAGCATAGCTTTTTTGTTTTTTCCATAACCATTGATGGCACCTAATGCCAGAGAAACCTCTAGAAAGAGGAAAGGGAAGACAAAAGCTTCCATCAAGGGTCTATAGCTCAGTGGTAGAACATTTGACTGCAAATCAAGAGATCCCTGAGATACCTCAGGGGATACATTTTCTTCCACACAATTATTGGAAGCAACTAAGGGTGGAACATCAAGAGCACTCCATCATCCTTCATGAAATCAGAGAAGATCTAAAAGCAATGAAGGAGGAGCAACAAAGGCAAGGAAGAGACATAGAAGAGCTCAAGGACATCATTTGTTCCTCAAGAAGGAAACGCCACCATCACTAAGGTGGATTCATTCCTTGTTCTTATTTCTTCTGTTTTTCGTTTTCTATGTTATGTGCTTATCTGTGTTTGTGTCTTCATTACATGATCATTAGTAGTTAGTAACTTTGTCTTAAAGTTATGAATGTCCTATGAATCCATCACCTCTCTTAAATGAAAAATGTTTTAATTCAAAAGAACAAGAAGTACATGAGTTTCGAATTTATCCTTGAACTTAGCTTAATTATATTGATGTGGTGACAATGCTTCTTGTTTTCTGAATGTATGCTTGAACAGTGCATATGTCTTTTGAAGTTGTTGTTTAAGAATGTTAAATATGTTGGCTCTTGAAAGAATGATGACTAGGAGACATGTTATTTGATAATCTGAAAAATGATAAAAGTGATTCTTGAAGCAAGAAAAAGCAGCAAAGAGCAAAGCTTGCAGAAAAAAAAAAAGAAAAAATAGGCGAAAAAAAATATTAAAGAAAAAGAAAAAGCAAGCAGAAAAAGCCAAGGCTCTTAAAACCAAGAGGCAAGAGCAAAAAGCCAATAACCCTTAAAACCAAAAGGCAAGGGCAAATAAAAAGAATCCCAAGGCTTTGAGCATCAGTGGATAGGAGGGCCTAAAGGAATAAAATCCTGGCCTAAGCGGCTAAACCAAGCTGTCCCTAACCATGTGCTTGTGGCGTGTAGGTGTCAAGTGAAAACTTGAGACTGAGCGGTTAAAGTCAAGGTCCAAAGCAAAAGAAGAGTGTGCTTAAGAACCCTGGACACCTCTAATTGGGGACTTTAGCAAAGTTGAGTCACAATCTGAAAAGGTTCACCCAATTATGTGTCTGTGGCATTTATGTATCCGGTGGTAATACTGGAAAACAAAGTGCTTAGGGCCACGGCCAAGACTCATAAAATAGCTGTGTTCAAGAATCATCATACTGAACTAGGAGAGTCAATAACACTATCTGAACTTTGAGTTCCTATAGATGCCAATCATTCTGAACCTCAATGGATAAAGTGAGATGCCAAAACTATTCAAGAGACAAAAAGCTATAAGTCCCGCTCATTTGATTGGAGCTATGTTTCATTGATAGTTTGGAATTTATAGTATGTTCTCTTCTTTTTATCCTATTTGATTTTCAGTTGCTTGGGGACAAGCAACAATTTAAGTTTGGTGTTGTGATGAGCGGATAATTTATACGCTTTTTGACACTGTTTTTAGTATGTTTTTAGTAGGATCTAGTTACTTTTAGGGATGTTTTCATTAGTTTTTATGTTAAATTCACATTTCTGGACTTTACTATGAGTTTGTGTGTTTTTCTGTGATTTCAGGTATTTTCTGGCTGAAATTGAGGGACTTGAGCAAAAATCAGATTCAGAGGTTGAAGAAGGACTACTGATGCTGTTGGATTCTGACCTCCCTGCACTCAAAATGGATTTTATAGAGTTACAAAACTCAAAATGGCGCGCTTCCAATTGAGTTGGAAAGTAGACATCTAGGGCTTTCCAGCAATATATAATAGTCCATACTTTGGCCAAGAATACATGACGTAAACTGGCGTTCAACGCCAGCTTTCTGCCCAAATCTGGCGTCCAGCGCCAGAAAAGGAGCCAAAACCAGAGTTGAACGCCCAAACTGGCACAAAAACTGGCGTTCAACTCCAAGAAGGACCTCTACACGTGCAACACTCAAGCTCAGCCCAAGCACACACCAAGTGGGTCCCGGAAGTGGATTTATGCATCAATTACTTACTCATGTAAACCCTAGTAGCTAGTTTATTATAAATATGACATTTTACTAGTCTTTTTGACAATCTTTGGATTATCTTTTGATCTATTGATCACGTTTTGGGGGCTGGCCATCTCGGCCATGTCTGGACCTTTCACTTATGTATTTTTAACGGTAGAGTTTCTACACTCCATAGATTAAGGTGTGGAGCTCTGCTGTTCCTCAAAGATTAATGCAAAGTACTACTGTTTTCTATTCAATTCATCTTGTTTCGCTTCTAAGATATTCATTCGTACTTCAATCTGAATGTGATGAACGTGACAATCATCATCATTCCCTATGAACGCGTGCCTGACAACCACTTCCGTTCTACCTTCGACTGAATGAGTATCTCTTAGATCTCTTAATCAGAATCTTCGTGGCGTAAGCTAGAATGATGGCGGCATTCAAGAGAATCCGGAAAGTCTAAACCTTGTCTGTGGTATTCCGAGTAGGATTCAATGAATGAATGACTGTGACGAGCTCCAAACTCGCGATTGCAGGGCGTTAGTGACAGACGCAAAAGGATAGTAAATCCTATTCCAGCATGATCGAGAACCGACAGATGAATAGCCGTGCCGTGACAGGGTGCGTTGACCATTTTCACTGAGAGGATAAGATGAAGCCATTGACAAGGGTGATGCCTCCAGACGATTAGCCGTGCCGTGACAGGGCATTGGATCATTTTCCCGAGAGATGACCGAAAGTAGCCATTGACAGTGGTGATGTATCACATAAAGCCAACCATGGAAAGGAATAAGACTGATTGGATGAAGATAACAGGAAAGCAGAGGTTCAGAGGAACAGAAAGCATCTCCATTCGCTTATCTGAAATCTCTACCAATGATTTACATAAGTACCTCTATCCCTATTCTATTATTTATTTTCAAAAACCCATTACTGTTTTACATCCGCCTGACTGAGATTTGCAAGGTGACCATAGCTTGCTTCATACCAACAATCTCCGTGGGATTCGACCCTTACTCACGTAAGGTATTACTTGGACGACCCAGTGCACTTGCTGGTTAGTTACACGGAGTTGTGAACCATGGTCTTGGCATCATGTTTTTGGCGCCATTTCCAGGGAAAGAAAGAGCAATGAATTTTACATAATTAAAGTGTAATCACGATTCCGCGTACCAAGTTTTTGGCGCCGTTGCCGGGGATTGATCGAGTATGGACAACTGACGGTTCATCCTGTTGCTCAGATTAGGTAATTTTCTTTTTGTTTTCTTTTCAAAAATTTTTCAAAAATATTTCAAAATTTTCTCACCTGTTTTCGAAAAAAATTTTAGATTCAAAATTTTTAAGAATGAATTCTAGTGTTTCATGAAGCATGTGAAGCCTGGCTGGCTGTAAAGCCATGTCTAAATTCTTTTGGACTGAGGCTTCCAACCATCAGCTGTTATACGACTGTAGGGTATGTCAGGCATGTCATGTCTGATTTACATGCTGAAGCTTGGCTGGCCATTGGCCAGGTCTAGTGTTTTGGACCGGAGCTTTCATTGAAAGCTTGGCTGACTAGTGAGCCATGTCTAATTCCTGGACTGAAGCTTTAGACTAACAATGCAAGATTCCTGGAATTCATATTAAAAAATTTGGAATCCTTATTTTCTTTTTTAAGTAATTTTCGAAAAATACAAAAAAATTAGAAATTCAAAAAAATCAATAATATTTTTTTGTTCTTGTTTGAGTCTTGAGTCATATCATAAGTTTGGTGTCACTTGCATATGCATCTTGCATTTTTCGAAAATTTCATGCATTCATACTGTTCTTCATGATCTTCAAGTTGCTCTTGGTGAGTCTTCTTGTTTGATCTTAATGATTTTTTGCTTTGTGTTGTATGTTGTTTTTCATATGCATTCTTGAATTCTTAGTGTCTAAGCATTAAAGAATTCTAAGTTTGGTGTCTTGCATGTTTTCTTTGCATTAAAAATTTTTCAAAAATGTGTTCTTGATGTTCATCATGACATTCATAGTGTTCTTGGTGTTCATCTTGACATTCATATCATTCTTGCATACATTCATTGTTTTGATCCACAACTTTCATGCATTGCATCATTTTTCTTGTTTTTCTCTCTCATCATAAAAATTCAAAAATCAAAAAAATATCTTTCCCTTTTTCTCTCATCAAATTCGAAAATTTGAGTTGACTTTTTCAAAAATTTTTAAAATCAAGTTGTTTCTTATGAGTCAAATCAAATTTTCAATTTGAAAATCTTATCTTTTTCAAAATCTTTTTCAAAAATCACATCTTTTTCAAAATTCTTAGTTATTTTCGAAAATTCCAAAAATATTTTTCAAAAATCTTTTTCTTATTTTTATATCAAATTTTCGAAAATAACATAATCAATTAATGTTTTGATTCAAAAAATTTGAAGTTTGTTACTTGCTTGTTAAGAAAGATTCAAACTTTAAGTTCTAGAATCATATCTTGTGATTTCTTATGAATCAAGTCATTAATTGAGATTTTAAAAATCAAATCTTTTTCAAAACTAATTTCTAAAATATCTTCTTATCTTACCTTTTTCAAAAAGTTGGTTTCAAAATATCTTTTCTAACCTCCTAACTTCTTATCTTTTCAAAATTTGTTTCAACTAACTAACTAACTTTTTGTTTGTTTCTTAACTTTTTCAAAACTACCTAACTAACTCTCTCTCTAATTTTCGAAAATATCTTCCCTCTTTTTCAAAAATTTCTTTTTAATTAACTAATTATTCTTATTTTTATTTTTTTTATTTTAAAAAATTTCGAAAAATACTAACATTTTTCAAAAACCATTTTCGAAAATCACTAACTCTTTTTCAAAAATTATTTTCGAAAATTTCTTCTCTCTCATCTTATTCTATTTATTTATTCATCTACTAACATCTCATCTCACATCTCAACCCTCCTCACAGTTGTGTTTCTTCCATTATATTACATTCTTTGTCTCCCCCTCTTCTTCTACTCACACAGAGATCCCTATACTGTGGTATAAAGGATCTCTATTATTATTATTATTTTTCTGTGCCCTCTTCTTTGTCATATGAGCAGGAGCAAGGATAAGAACATTCTTGTGGAAGCAGATCCAGAACCTGAAAGGACTCTGAAGAGAAAATTAAGAGAAGCTAAATTACAACAACCCAGAGATAACCTTTCAGAAATTTTCGAATAGGAAGAGGAGATGACAGCCGAAAATAATAATATTGTTAGGAAGATGCTTGGTGACTTTACTGCACCTAATTCCAATTTACATGGAAGAAGCATCTCCATTCCTGCCATTGGAGCAAACAACTTTGAGCTGAAACCTCAATTAGTTTCTCTGATGCAGCAGAACTGCAAGTTTCATGGACTTCCATCTGAAGATCCTTTTCAGTTCTTAACTGAATTCTTGCAGATATGTGATACTGTTAAGACTAATGGAGTAGATCCTGAAGTCTACAGGCTCATGCTTTTCCCTTTTGCTGTAAGAGACAGAGCTAGATTATGGTTGGATTCTCAACCCAAAGACAGCCTGAACTCTTGGGATAAGCTGGTCACGGCTTTCTTAGCCAAGTACTTTCCTCCTCAAAAGCTGAGCAAGCTTAGAGCTGATGTTCAAACCTTCAGACAGAAAGAAGGTGAATCCCTCTATGAAGCTTGGGAAAGATACAAACAGTTGACCAAAAAGTGTCCTTCTGACATGCTTTCAGAATGGACCATCCTGGATATATTCTATGATGGTTTATCTGAGCTATCAAAGATGTCACTGGACACTTCTACAGGTGGATCCATTCACCTAAAGAAAACGCCTGCAGAAGCTCAAGAACTCATTGACATGGTTGCTAATAACCAGTTCATGTACACTTCTGAAAGGAATCCTGTGAGCAATGGGATGCCTATGAAGAAGGGAGTTCTTGAAGTTGATACTCTAAATGCCATATTGGCTCAGAATAAAATATTGACTCAGCAAGTCAATATGATCTCTCAGAGTCTGCATGGAATGCAAGCTGCATCCAACAGTACTCAAGAGGCATCTTCTGAAGAAGAAGCTTATGATCCTGAAAACCCTGCAATAGCAGAGGTAAATTATTTAGGTGAACCTTATGGAAACACCTATAATTCATCATGGAGAAATCATCCAAATTTCTCATGGAAGGATCAAAAGCCTCAACAAGGCTTTAATAATGGTGGAAGAAACAGGTTTAGCAATAATAAACCTTTTCCATCATCCACTCAACAACAGACAGAGGACTCTAAACAAAATACTTCTAATTTGGCAAACTTAGTCTCTGATCTGTCTAAGGCCACTGTAAGTTTCATGAATGAAACAAGATCTTCCATTAGAAATCTGGAAGCACAAGTGGGCCAGCTGAGTAAAAGGATCACTGAAATCCCTCCTAGTACTCTCCCAAGCAATACAGAAGAGAATCCAAAAGGAGAGTGCAAGGCCATTGACATAAGCACCATGGCAAAACCTGTGAGGAGAGGAGAGGACGTGAATCCCAAGGAGGAAGACCTCCTGGGACGTCCAGTGATCAATAAGGAGCTTCCCTCTGAGGAACCAAAGGACTCTGAGGCTCATCTAGAGACCATAGAGATTCCATTGAACCTCCTTATGCCCTTCATGAGCTCTGATGAGTATTCCTCTTCTGAAGAGAATGAGGATGTTACTGAAGAGCAAACTGCCAAGTTTCTTGGTGCAATCATGAAGCTGAATGCCAAATTATTTGGCATTGATACTTGGGAAGTTGAACCTCCCTTGTTCATCAATGAACTAAGTGATCTGGATCAACTGACATTGCCTCAGAAGAGACAGGATCCTGGGAAGTTTATAATACCTTGTACCATAGGCACCAAGATCTTTAAGGCTCTGTGTGACCTTGGTTCAGGAATAAACCTCATACCCCTCTCTGTAATAGAGAAACTAGGAATCTATGGGGTGCAAGCTGCTAAAATCTCATTAGAGATGGCAGACAATTCAAGAAAACAGGCATATGGACAAGTAGAGGACGTGTTAGTAAAGGTTGAAGGCCTTTACATCCCTGCTGATTTCATAGTCCTGGATACTGGAAAGGAAGAGGATGAATCCATCATCCTAGGAAGACCTTTCCTGGCCACAGCAAGAGCTGTGATTGATGTTGACAGAGGTGAAATAGTCCTTCAATGGAATGAGGACTCTCTTGTGTTTAAAACTCAAGGATCTCCCTCTGCAACCATGTAGAGGAAGCAGAAAAAGCTTCTCTCAAAGCAGAGTCAACCAGAGCCCCCACAGTGAAACTCTAAGTTTGGTGTTGGGAGGCCACAACCAAACTCTAAGTTTGGTGTTGAACTCCCATATCCAAACTCTAAGTTTGGTGTTGGAGAGTTTCAATAATGCTCTGAACATCTGTGAGGCTCCATGAGAGCCCACTGTCAAGCTATTGAAATTAAAGAAGCGCTTGTTGGGAGGCAACCCAATTTTTATTTATCTAACTATATTTTTCTTAGTTATATGTCTTTGTAGGTTCATGATCATGTGGAGTCACAAAATAAAGAGAAAAATTGAAAACGGAATCAAAAACAGCAGAAGAAAAATCACACCCTGGAGGAGCATCTGCCTGGCGTTCAACGCCAGAACAGAGCATGGTTCTGGCGTTCAACGCCAGAAATGGCAACAAATGGGCGTTGAACGCCCAAAATGGGCACCAACTTGGCGCTGAACGCCCAGAGTTGTGTGCAAGGGCATTTTACATGCCTAAATTGGTGCAGGGATGTAAATGCCTTGACACCTCAGGATCTGTGGACCCCACAGGATCCCCACCTACCTCATCATCTCTCTTTCCATTCATGATCATCCCTTCTGTTTTCCATTTACCACTCACATCCATACACCCACTACCTTCAAAATTCAACATCTCTCTCCCACCCAATCCCACCCATATGGCCGAATACACACATCCATCCATCTCCTCCATATCTTCTTCTTCTTCTTCTATTCTTTCTTCTTTTGCTCGAGGGCGAGCAACATTCTAAGTGTGGTGTGGTAAAAGCATAGCTTTTTTGTTTTTTCCATAACCATTGATGGCACCTAAGGCCAGAGAAACCTCTAGAAAGAGGAAAGGGAAGACAAAAGCTTCCATCAAGGGTCTATAGCTCAGTGGTAGAACATTTGACTGCAAATCAAGAGATCCCTGAGATACCTCAGGGGATACATTTTCTTCCACACAATTATTGGAAGCAACTAAGGGTGGAACATCAAGAGCACTCCATCATCCTTCATGAAATCAGAGAAGATCTAAAAGCAATGAAGGAGGAGCAACAAAGGCAAGGAAGAGACATAGAAGAGCTCAAGGACATCATTTGTTCCTCAAGAAGGAAACGCCACCATCACTAAGGTGGATTCATTCCTTGTTCTTATTTCTTCTGTTTTTCGTTTTCTATGTTATGTGCTTATCTGTGTTTGTGTCTTCATTACATGATCATTAGTAGTTAGTAACTTTGTCTTAAAGTTATGAATGTCCTATGAATCCATCACCTCTCTTAAATGAAAAATGTTTTAATTCAAAAGAACAAGAAGTACATGAGTTTCGAATTTATCCTTGAACTTAGCTTAATTATATTGATGTGGTGACAATGCTTCTTGTTTTCTGAATGTATGCTTGAACAGTGCATATGTCTTTTGAAGTTGTTGTTTAAGAATGTTAAATATGTTGGCTCTTGAAAGAATAATGACTAGGAGACATGTTATTTGATAATCTGAAAAATCATAAAAGTGATTCTGGAAGCAAGAAAAAGCAGCAAAGAGCAAAGCTTGCAGAAAAAAAAAAAAAGAAAAAAATAGGCGAAAAAAAATATTAAAGAAAAAGAAAAAGCAAGCAGAAAAAGCCAAGGCTCTTAAAACCAAGAGGCAAGAGCAAAAAGCCAATAACCCTTAAAACCAAAAGGCAAGGGCAAATAAAAAGAATCCCAAGGCTTTGAGCATCAGTGGATAGGAGGGCCTAAAGGAATAAAATCCTGGCCTAAGCGGCTAAACCAAGCTGTCCCTAACCATGTGCTTGTGGCGTGTAGGTGTCAAGTGAAAACTTGAGACTGAGCGGTTAAAGTCAAGGTCCAAAGCAAAAGAAGAGTGTGCTTAAGAACCCTGGACACCTCTAATTGGGGACTTTAGCAAAGTTGAGTCACAATCTGAAAAGGTTCACCCAATTATGTGTCTGTGGCATTTATGTATCCGGTGGTAATACTGGAAAACAAAGTGCTTAGGGCCACGGCCAAGACTCATAAAATAGCTGTGTTCAAGAATCATCATACTGAACTAGGAGAGTCAATAACACTATCTGAACTTTGAGTTCCTATAGATGCCAATCATTCTGAACCTCAATGGATAAAGTGAGATGCCAAAACTATTCAAGAGACAAAAAGCTATAAGTCCCGCTCATTTGATTGGAGCTATGTTTCATTGATAGTTTGGAATTTATAGTATGTTCTCTTCTTTTTATCCTATTTGATTTTCAGTTGCTTGGGGACAAGCAACAATTTAAGTTTGGTGTTGTGATGAGCGGATAATTTATACGCTTTTTGACACTGTTTTTAGTATGTTTTTAGTAGGATCTAGTTACTTTTAGGGATGTTTTCATTAGTTTTTATGTTAAATTCACATTTCTGGACTTTACTATGAGTTTGTGTGTTTTTCTGTGATTTCAGGTATTTTCTGGCTGAAATTGAGGGACTTGAGCAAAAATCAGATTCAGAGGTTGAAGAAGGACTACTGATGCTGTTGGATTCTGACCTCCCTGCACTCAAAATGGATTTTATAGAGTTACAAAACTCAAAATGGCGCGCTTCCAATTGAGTTGGAAAGTAGACATCTAGGGCTTTCCAGCAATATATAATAGTCCATACTTTGGCCAAGAATACATGACGTAAACTGGCGTTCAACGCCAGCTTTCTGCCCAAATCTGGCGTCCAGCGCCAGAAAAGGAGCCAAAACCAGAGTTGAACGCCCAAACTGGCACAAAAACTGGCGTTCAACTCCAAGAAGGACCTCTACACGTGCAACACTCAAGCTCAGCCCAAGCACACACCAAGTGGGCCCCGGAAGTGGATTTATGCATCAATTACTTACTCATGTAAACCCTAGTAGCTAGTTTATTATAAATAGGACATTTTACTAGTCTTTTTGACAATCTTTGGATTATCTTTTGATCTATTGATCATGTTTTGGGGGCTGGCCATCTCGGCCATGCCTGGACCTTTCACTTATGTATTTTTAACGGTAGAGTTTCTACACTCCATAGATTAAGGTGTGGAGCTCTGCTGTTCCTCAAAGATTAATGCAAAGTACTACTGTTTTCTATTCAATTCATCTTGTTTCGCTTCTAAGATATTCATTCGTACTTCAATCTGAATGTGATGAACGTGACAATCATCATCATTCCCTATGAACGCGTGCCTGACAACCACTTCCGTTCTACCTTCGACTGAATGAGTATCTCTTAGATCTCTTAATCAGAATCTTCGTGGCGTAAGCTAGAATGATGGCGGCATTCAAGAGAATCCGGAAAGTCTAAACCTTGTCTGTGGTATTCCGAGTAGGATTCAATGAATGAATGACTGTGACGAGCTCCAAACTCGCGATTGCAGGGCGTTAGTGACAGACGCAAAAGGATAGTAAATCCTATTCCAGCATGATCGAGAACCGACAGATGAATAGCCATGCCGTGACAGGGTGGGTTGGCCATTTTCAATGAGAGGATAAGATGAAGCCATTGACAAGGGTGATGCCTCCAGACGATTAGCTGTGCCGTGACAGGGCATTGGATAATTTTCCCGAGAGATGACCGAAAGTAGCCATTGACAGTGGTGATGTATCACATAAAGCCAGCCATGGAAAGGAATAAGATTGATTGGATGAAGATAGCAGGAAAGCAGAGGTTCAGAGGAACGGAAAGCATCTCCATTCGCTTATCTGAAATCTCTACCAATGATTTACATAAGTACCTCTATCCCTATTCTATTATTTATTTTCGAAAACCCATTACTGTTTTATATCCGCCTAACTGAGATTTGCAAGGTGACCATAGCTTGCTTCATACCAACAATCTCCGTGGGATTCGACCCTTACTCACGTAAGGTATTACTTGGACGACCCAGTGCACTTGCTGGTTAGTTACACGGGGTTGTGAACCATGGTCTTGGCATCATGTTTTTGGCGCCATTTCTAGGGAAAGAAAGAGCAATGAATTTTACATAATTAAAGTGTAATCACGATTCCGCGTACCAAGCACAGGCAAGGCATAAGTCCAAAAGAAGCACGGGCATTTACTGGGACTTGAATGGACATGCTAGAATAAGTCCTTTCGATCCTCAAAAAAGAGCAAGTCAGCTAATGAAGGCTCGCCCATCTCTTTTTATTGATTCTCACTAAAGGATCGGGTACTTTGATCGGTATTAAAGTAAAGTGTTTTATCCCTTCGATCAAGTACCCTAATAACTTAACACCAACAAAAAAACTATTTATAATATAGAAAAGAGATTTTTGTGTGGCCAACACGCTCAACGGCTTTTTATTCGCTATCAGCACTATTTACTCTCTCTACCTTTCTCTCCCGCTTGGTAAAAGTTTGATGGAAAGGGGATAATAAAAAACGTTCTTTACTTCTTAGCTCATCGAGCTGTCTTAATCACTCGCTACCTAGGTACATGGGAAAATCGATACAAAGGGGAAGTTTCGACTCAATCGCTCTTTTAGTAGATAGTGGGAATCATGCTTAGTCAAGGGGGAAGATGAATGTACTTACCTGCTCATTCATTCGATAAGAGAGGGATTGGAAGAAGAAGTCTAAGGTGTTATTCACTTTTGTATAAAACTTCTTTATGTACCAAAGTAGTCTTAATTAGAAATATACCAGCAAAGCTCGAACAAAGGAGACTATGTATTCTTCCGAGAGGATACCGAGCCAAGTGAGCGAAGCTGGATAGATGTGTGGGACAGAGGGAAGACCAAGGGGTTCGGCAGATGAACGAGTGATTAATACTGCTAGAGGTATCTTGTTCGATTTCTAGTTGCATTTGAGAAGTATATCCTTAGTCTCTCGTTTGAGCCAGGATCACGAATTCTGGGAAGCAATCAACTTACAGAGAAGTAAGAACAACGACTACACCCCCTACGATTGTTTCGATTTCTGCCACTACTTTTTAAGTATCCCACTCCTCTATTGGTTGAATTCATACAATAAAGTGAAATGAAAGAAAAGAGGGAACGAGACATCACAATGAGATCTTCATCTAAAAACAAACTAAAAGAAGGGTTTTCCTTCTTGAAGAAGATTCAATCCATGCAATTTTTAGCCAAACACTCTTATGTTCAAGGAGTGGGCGCGGGGGAAGGAGCTGGGTCCCTAGCTCATGTTCAAGCATGGGTTTCTACGCCTGCCCAGGAATACAGATAAGGAAGTGCAGCCGAAGGTAATGCAATTGTGGAATTCTATTCAAATAGAAAGCTTTTGCTTTTGGCCAGTTCAAGGCTTCCTCCCTGTATACAACCGTGAGTTGTAGGATCAGATAGGATAGTAGCGAACCAGAAAAAATTTTCGTAGTTGAATAAGTTAAGGTGGACGTTGAAAACTTTTCAACAGATAATATGGAATACTCTTATCAAAAGACGAGCACTATACTCTTTTTTTTAGGGCAGAAAGATGCTAACATGGTTTTGGGCTAATGGAAGGACGATTATCCTAAGCCTCCAGAAAGAAGACAGGGGCTTATGAATTTCATTCTTTGAAACTACGTACTAGACAAAGAATCCCTCTATTTTTATATCTTTTATTGGCGCTTCTATATAATAGAAGAAGGTTTTCCTCGTCAAAGTACGTCCAAAGACTTATCATAAATTCCATTAAGCAGAGACCCTTTTTTCTGTGAGGGGTCGTAGGCTAGTCTTTCAGTAATTTTTGAGGAGTCAATTCTAAAAGTTCTTTATTGGTTCACAAACACGACCTGACAATCGTGGACCCTTCCTCTAGTTAGTGACTTGGCTCCCTTCTTTCTAGTCACTACTAGTAGGATAACATCTATTAATCCTTTCTCTTCCTTCAACTTTTGCTTTCTTTTTGTCTTCTGATTGTTGGTTCATAAAGGGCTACTATAAGATAGCTCTGCATTCCTTCGAGGTAATCGTAGCCAAGCTTTGAGACTATTCAAGCTAGTGTGGTAACGATATTGAAGAGGATACCTAACTAGTCTTAAACCAGAGCAGGGAAGTGAAGCCCTCGATTAGCTAAGCAAATAGCTAGCTATATATGTCTTGGCCTCGAGAAAAGACTTCCATCTACCAATCAGCGGACCGGAACTCCCAGGCTGTGTATTTAGCAACCTCAAAATTAACTATGTATTTTTCGGGTGAATTATTTAGAGTTCCTGGGGAAGAGGTGTAATATCCCTTTAACCTGGGAGTCACTCAAAGCCTTTTGTGGACAGGAAGGCATCATCTAGGTTGGAAGTCTCCATTCATTGTTAGAGGTGTTGGAGAGCTTTAGAGCTCAAGGTTCGACAAAGTCTTATGGTCTTCCATCGGGACTAGTTTCGGGGTGGAAGTGACTCTACCGAACCTTTAACCTCGGTACAAGAAAGAAAGGGAACCGTCACTCTCATAGGAGTAAGGGCAAGGAAATCATCAATCCAAAAAGGCAAAATCCAGTTTTCTTTTGTCCTACTTTTATGAGAAATTAGATGGGGATTCCAATAGAAGCCCTTCCCTTTCTGTCTCTTTGTGACTGTTAATTGAATGAATAAACAGATGAGTTCGATTCAAGCATCCGAGCAAGAATGCCAACTGGGTTCAGATACCCCAAAGCCACAAGAAGACACTTAGAATTTTTTCTATCCCGGAGGAGGGGTCTCATTCAACTAAAAAGTCTTTATCGTACAGATTCATTTTGATCGATTCTTCCCTTTTAGATATGGAGAAGTTAAATAGAAATATTTATTAGTTATTACACGATGCATTCCTCTAGAAACATGTGAATTCAGCTTTCCCTCTCCGTTGAATGAACTAACTACGAGCTGCATTTGTCTCCCGAGCCAGAAAGCCAGACAAAATGAGATGTCGGGTTGATGGAATATCCCTGCTGTTTCAGGAAGCGACCAGTGCGTAACAAAGGGCTTTCTTCTTGACAGGGTTAGATTCAGTCTAGGATTCATGATGAAATCTGAAAAAGGGGTCCTTACCTTAGATGTTTCGAAGGTGTTGGGTACATCGGGAGACTGATCCTTCTTCTTTTGCTGCAGCTGTTGTAATTGAATCATCACAACCTGGACATTCAGAAAAATACGTAGCTCTTGTGTGAAAGAATAAGCTTCTATTACTTTCATCTCTGGCTATTGCGCCAAGTGGAAGTAACTCTTACTGTTATAGAATCTGCTCTTACTGGTCTCCTAACCAATGCTAGTGAAAGCAAATAACATAGTAAAAGAAGAAGAGAATGTCCTGAGAGAAGAAAGACTAGATAAATATTGTTTTTGGTAGCTTCCGATTTGTAACTACTTGTATTAGCTCACCCAGTAATAAGTGCTTAAAACAAAGCTCTGTCCTTTGGCACGATCATAGATGCAAGCAATCTAGCAAGTTCGAACGAAGACGATAGAGGGGATCTGCAAGGATCGTTACGAGTGATTAGGACCCATACCTTAGATATTAAGGGTATCGGACTGTCAAAAAAACAAGAACCGATTGAAGTAAGTAAATTATATAAGGATATATATGAAGCTATTTAAAAAAATGTCAAGGTGTTGGATAACAAAGAAGAAGTAAAAAAATATAATAAAGCAGTAATAAATCTATTAGAAGAAAAGAAAAATGAAATTTTCAATGAGAAGGATGAATCTATCAGGAATCATAAACTTGAGGAACTTCAACATCAAATTGAGGAATTAACGATGGACTTTGATGAGAGTTCAATTTATAGAACCTCCTATGACATTTTAAAATTGATGATCCTTCCCGATCGGGAAAATGCAAGGGATTATCTGAGAAATAATAAGAATATAAACTCCCGGGATAAGGAATTGGTAGAAGAATTTGTTCATTATACTATAGAAGCTTTAATAGTTTTTTATTGGGGCAGGTATATAACAATGCTGAAGGCAATTTAATGATTAAGATTCCTACTTTAATAGAACAATTAGAGTCAATTCTACGAAGACAAGGGATGTTTTTGAGGAGAAGAAAACTTATTGGAAAATGAGTATCTATGACTCTTATATATGCTATAGAAGATTCAGAAACAGAATTTAATATGAAGTGTTTAAGTTACTTCCCCATTGGGGTAGCCTTACTAGAATTAACGGAAGAACGCAAATTGATTGCCTTCATACAAATGGATATTTCAACTAAGGCCGAAAAATCAATTAACAAGAAGGAGTCATTTTATTATTTAAAAACTTACAATTATGCTCACTGTTTATTTGATATTAGATTGCTCCCAATGAAACTGTATCTACCTATGGTATACAAACCTAGTAATTGGGAACCTGACAAATGTGTCAAACCAGTACCATTCTTTATGAGCCATGTAAAGGGGGATTATTTAAATAGAAAAATATCTGATATATATACTAGATATAAACCCAACCCAATTCATTAATACAAATGAGCTCAGCTCATTCTCCTTCTTCCTCATTGAGGAACCCGTGGAGCATGCCATAGGAGAAGAAGAGAACCTCCAAATACCTAACCTCCCACTTTAATCCACATAACTTCCTACTCTGAGTTTCGATCGTCGCACTATTTACGGCCACGCGACCACAGCGTCGAGCTCTACAAAGCTATATATAATGTTTTGTAAAAACTTAGGCTACATGACCATAGGATAGGTTAGAATGCATGATTATGTTAAATGTTTAGCACCCTTGATGATAATGGTTGAAATAGGTTAAGTATAGGTTTGGTGATTGATGCTTGTGATGAAAATAGAATGCTAAAAGATAATTTTAATGATGATAGATAAGGTGATGGAAATGAATATGTATGTGGTGGTATATTGATGATTTTGTTTGTGTAATTGAAAATTTCTTGTAATGAGGTTGTTTAAAATGATGTGGAACTATTTTTGATGTGTGGAGTCCTTTGAAGATGTAGGATTTGAATTTTTAAAAGGAAATTGGTAAGATAGAGGTTTGGAAGATTTAAAAAAAAAACTAATTTTTGGCCGAATTTCGGTGAGCCATAACTCGGCTTCCGGATCCTCAAACTTGTTCAAACTTATTTCAAATGAAAATTGGGTTTGTAAAGCTTATACCGTTCAAAGAACGGATGAAAAATATTTTAAAACAAAAAAGTTATGCGCATCGGAAGTTCTGTGTGCAAAACTGAAATTCTACAGCACTTTGCCGATTTGCCACCCTGCAGAATTCGCATACGTGACCACCTGCACGCGACGCGGCCATTCCTTTCAGGTTTGGTGTCTCGCATATGCGTGCAGGTGCATGCATACGCGAGCAATGGGTTTTTGAGAGGTTTCATACGCAAACACTCGCATGCGATGCAGCCATTCCCTTCGAGTTTGGTGTCTCGCGTACACGAGCAAGTGCATGCGTACGCGAGCAAAGCGAAATGCACCCCGCGTACAACAACTATGTGACGCGTACGCAGAATCCCTGATTTCAGCAAAGTGAATTTTATGTTTTAGAACCCAATTTTGAACCTCTAACCTTCTATTTTTACTCTTTTAGCCCCTAAACCTTATTTGTATGATGAGTGGTGAGAAGAAGGTAGGGAGGATGGGTAACTTGGAGATGAGAAAAGCTTGAGAAGTGATGAATAATATATGGGAAGTGTAGAGAATGATATTCATGTGATGAATATGGCCATTGTAAACGATTATGAATGATTATATGAGTTTGAATGATCGCTTTATCTCGAGTCCTCTTTTCGAAAGTGCGACTCCAGAGAGATGGTGGAAGGTGAGGATCCCCTTCTTTGTTCCTCTTGGTATTGTAAAATCGCCTCCAGTGAAATGGTGGGAGGTTACGATCCCTCCTTAGTTCCTCCTGGACATATGAGAACGTACCTCCTGGGTAGACGCAAGAGTTGTGGTTCACCCCACTTGCTCCAGGTTGGTTAGTTGAGGCTCCCTGGGTAGACGTAAGGGTGTAGATCGTCCTACTTGCTCCAGGTTGAGATGATTTTGAGCCTCCTGGGTAGATGCAGTGGTCGCTTTACTTGCTTCATGTTGGTGATTGTGATTTTGATTTTAGCCTCCCGGGGTAGATGCAATGGTTGGCCCCCACTTGCTCCCAGTCGAGATGATATATGATTTTAACAATTATCTCATTCACAAGTTTTTCTGGGTAGACGTAGTGGTTCGGCCCCACTTGCTCTAGGTTGAGACTTGAGTTTCTGTTGACCCTGCCACGCGATGAATGAGTGAATGATTATATGTGCATATGCTTTGAGTATACGCGCCGCAGGGACTGTTCAGGGTTCGCTACCGGACTTGTTGGGTTGGCTTGATAATCGACAGATGAGACTCATCAGTTATAGGATAGGCATACATCATATGCATATGTTTGAATTGCTTGCGTGTGCATTGGTGCGGTGTTTTATAACCCACAAACTAACCGGCAAGTGCACCGGGTCGTACCAAGTAATACCTCAGGTGAGTGACGGTCGATCCCACGAGGATTGATGGATCAAGCAACAATTTTGAGTGATAGGCTTAGTCAGGCAAGCAGAAAAGAGTGTTGAATGTTCAAGGAGCATTAAACAATTGTTCAAAAATTAAAATAGTAAAGTAAATGAGTTGGGAATAAAATATGGAGAAGGAAGTTAAGGTTTCAGAGTTATCTATTTTCCGGATTGACTTTTCTTATTAACTATTTTAATTATGCAGGATTTAATTCATGGCAAACTATGTGTGACTAGACCCTAATTCCTTAGACCTTTCTAGTCTCCTCTAAAATTCATCAACTGCCAATTCCTTGGTCAAGTAATTCCAATTAGAGGGTGATGATCAAATTCCAGTTTATATGCCATAAAAATTCTAATTACCCGAATATAAGAGGATTATATGTCACATATCTCGTTAAATCCAGATAATTAAAATTTAGGAGAATATGTTTTCAAGCTGTTGTTCAAGTAAAGAGCTTTTCCAAGTTACACAAGAACGCAATTAGAAAGAGGATCATACTTCCGTTCCACCTAATTTCATAAAATAGAGAACGAAAACAATTCTTAAATATAAATCAAGACATGAATTAAAATAGAAAAACAATAAAATCAATCCATACAATAGACAGAGCTCCTAACTTTAACAATGGAGGATTAGTTGCTCATGGTTCAGAGAGAAAATAGGATTGTAAATTGGAATGGAATAATGTTGTGTTGGAATCCCCCTGTTGGAATCCCTTTTTATATCTAATCCTAATTTATTTAAAATAGGGGTGTTCATAAAAAAACCAAAATGTGGTTAACCGGTTAAAAAACCATAACCACATTTTGGTTAACCAGTTTAATGAAACAATTTAAAAACCATATCCATATTTTTTAGAATTGGTTAACCAAAACCAAATTAAAAGAAACCGGTTTTTAACCGGTTAACCAAAACCAAAACCAAATTAAAATCAAAACTTAATTTCAAAACCAAATTACATACTCTTTCTCTCTCTCTCTCTCTCTCTCTCTCTCTCTCTCTCCCTCTCCCTTTCTCTCTCCCTCCCTCTCCCCCTTACTCTCTCTTTCTCTCTCTCCCTCCCTTCTTTCTCTCTCTCTCTCTCTCTCTCTCTCTCTCTCTCTCTCTCCTCCTATCTCTCTTTTTCCCTACTCTCCCTCCTCTCTCTCTCTCTCTCTCATTTTCCTCTTTCTCCTCCTCTCCTTTTCTCTCTCCCTATCCTCTCTCTCTCTCTATTCTCTATCCCCTTCTCTCTCTCTCTTCTTTTCTCCCTATTTCTCTCCCTTTTCCCTCTCTCTCCCCTTTCCTTCCCCCCTCTCTCCCTTCTCTCTCTAATTCATTTTTCTCTTTATCTCCTCTCTCCTTTCCTTCTCTCTCCGCTTCTCTCTCTCTCTCTCTCTCTCTCTCTCTCTCTCTCTCTCTCTCCTTTTTCCCTCTTTCTCTCCTCCTCTCTCTCCCCTATCTCTCTTTCCTTATCTTCCTCTCTTTCTCTCTCTCTCTCTCTCCTCTTCCTCCTCTCTCTCTCCCCTCCCTCTCTCTCTCTCTTTCTCTCTCTCTCCACCTCGTCTTTCTTTCTCTCTCCCTCTCTCTCCCCTTCCCTCTTTCTCTCTCTCCCTCTCTCTTTCTCTCCTTCTCTCTCTATCTCTCTCTCCTTCTCTCCGCTCTATCACTTCCTCTCTCTCTCTCTCTCTCTCTCTCTCTCTCTCTCTTTCCTTGCCCTCTTTCTCCCCCTCCGTTCTCTCTCTTCCTCTCTCCTCCCCTTTCTCTCTCTAATCATCTCTCCCCTTTTTCTATCTCTCCCCTCCTCTCTCTCTCTCTCTCCTCTCCTCTCCTTCTCTCTCTCTCCCATATCTCTCTACTTTCTCCTCTCTTTTCCTTCTCTCTCTTTCTCTCTCTTTCTCTCTCTTTCCCTCTCCTTCCTCTCTCTCTCTCTTTTTTCTTTTCTCTCTTTCTCTCTCTCTTGCTCATCTCTCTTTCTTTTCTTCTTTCTCTCTCTCCTCCTCTTCCTCTCTTCATTTTCTCCCATTCTCCTCTTTCTTTTCTTACTCTCTCTTTTCTCTTTCTCTCTCAACCTTCTCTCAATCTCTATCCCTCTTCTATCTCTTTTCTCCTCTTCTCTCTAAAGCGAGAGAGAAGAGAGAGGAGGCGAAGATAGAGGAGGAGAAAGAAAAAAAGGAGAGAGATAAGAAGAGAGAGAGAAGGATAAGAGAGAGAAGCAGAGAGAAAAAGAGGACAAAGAGAGAAAGAGAGGGAGAGAGAGAGGATGGGAGAGAGAAGGAAAGAGAGACAGAAAAAGAGAAGGAGAGAGAGAAAAGAGAAGAGGGGAGAGAGAAGGAGAGAGGGAGAGGAGGGGAGAGAGAAGAGGGAGGGGGAGAGAGAGAGCATGGGGAGAGAGAGGGAGAGAAGGATAGAGAGAACGAAAGGGGAGGGGGAGAAAGAGGGGGAAGGGGAAGGGGAGAGAGAGAGAGATAGATAGATAGAGAGGAGGGGGAGAGAGAGAAGAGAAAGAGAGGAAGAGAGAGAAAAATGGGAGAGAGAGAGAGAGAAAAGAAAGAGAAGAGGAGAGAGAGAGAAAGAGAAAAAATTATTTATAGAAAATATTGAAAAGAGATAAGAAAGAAAAAGGAACGAAAGCAATGGAAGGGATTTCATTATTTACAAATGTTACTCGTATCATTTAGAAAGAAAAAAATTAGATTAAAAAAATTTAATTAAAAAAAGGTTTAAAATTTTGGGTTTTTGTATGTAAAAATATTAATTTTTGCATAAAAATTTATTTTTACATGTAAAAACCTATTTTTACATGTAAAAACCAATTTTATGGTATAAAAACCAATTTTTTAGTATAAAAACCGATTTTTGGGACAAAAACCGGTTTTTTGTGTAAAAATTTGGGTTTTATATGTAAAAATATTAATTTTTGTGTAAAAATATATTTTTACATGTAAAAACCAATTTTATGGTATAAAACCAATTTTTTAGTATAAAAACCGGTTTTTTGGTACAAAAACCAGTTTTTTGGTACAAAAACTGGTTTTTTGGTACAAAAACCGGTTTTTTTGTACAAAAACTGGTTTTTTATATAAAAACTGGTTATTTTTTTAAAAACCGGTTTTTATTTTAATAACCGGTTAAAAACCGGTTTTAAAATTTACTAACCGGTTAATAACCGGTTTCATCATGTAAAACCAATTTGGTTAATTAACCAATACTATATTTTTGGTTAACCAAAAAACTGGTTTGGTTTTTGGATTAACCAAACCATGAACACCCCTAATTTAAAATCTATCTTCTAAAACTAAAATAATATCTTTTTCTATTTTCTAATAAAAATTAAAGTTTAAATCAGAATTAATTAAAGCAATCAGCATGTCTTCAATTGATGGATGGGGACCACTTGCTTCGTAGGGTCCATGCCTAACTTGGAGTGGACATGACCCTTCTTGTGTGAATCTTCCTTGAGTCTCTACTATCTCCTGGCTCTAGTTTGTGTTTCTGGACCAAAAATTGGGTCAAAACTTGGCCTGAAATCTCCCCCAGCATTTTCTGCGAATTCTATAAGTTGCACATGTCACGCGTACGCGTCAGGTACGCGCACGCGTCGCTGAGCAACTTCGCTTTTCACCCGTACCGTCAGGTACGCGCACGCGTCGCTCCTCGCTGGTCAGCTGCTTGGTTTCTTCTCTTTCTCTGCAGAAACTCCATCAAATCCATCCGAATGCAACCTAAAATAAATAAAATTTCACAAGACTCAAAGTAGAATCCATAGTGGCTAAAAGATAATTAATTCTTGATTAAACTCAACAATTTAAATACAAATTCACTAGGAAAAGATATGAAAGATGCTCACGCATCACAACACCAAACTTGAATTGTTGCTTGCCCTCAAGCAACCAAAACTAATATAAGCTTAGAATGTGAATTTGCTTGAGAATGAGAGTTCGATTAAGCTCCTGTCTCTTCTTATAGTGGGGTTTACAACTGCAATCCTGAATAGTTTTGGCATTTCACTCTCCTTTGAATCAGAAGAATGTCACTGGTATTCAGAATTAGAATCCGGATAATATTATGAATTCTCTGATCTTTTTGTAACTCAATTTAACCCTTGAACACATCAATTTTTCTTTTCTTTGGTGCTTTGCACCTTGAGCCTAGCTATGACTTTAAATGTTTTGTCTCAAGTTTTACTTGACACAAAAACAGCACAAGCACTTAACTGGGGAACTCTTTTTGGAGTTTTGATTTTTCTTTCAGCTACTCCCAAACAGTGGTGTTCAAAGCCTTTAGCATACTCTTCTAATTGCAATTGATCTCGACTCTAAATATTTTGTCTCAAGGCTTACTTGACACAAGAACACCACAAGCATATAACTAGGGAAACAACTCTTTGAGCTTTTAATCATGTCTGACCTCCCTAGTCATTGATGCTTAGAGCCTTGGACCTTGCTTTTATATCTTTTTTTTTCAATGCTGTTTCTTTTGCCTCAAGGATTAAATTTTTGTTTATTTCAGAGAAGTCATAATAATTCTCTAAATCCCTGTTCCTTGTACATCAACATTCTTTGATTCAAATTTAAATATGCACTGTTCATGTCATGCATTCAGAATGACAGAAAATACCACCACATGTAAGTGAATAAGACTACTCTTCAATATAACTCAATTTCTCATGCAATATATCACTTCTTTTTTTTTCTTTTTAGATTCAAGTTCAGTGAGCGGTACATGAGACAAATAACAGAATGAAACTAATTCTAAGAACTGAAAGTACTAATGATCATGCAGGCAATCAAAACAACAGAAAACAGAAAACAACAAAATAAGAACGGAAGAGAAATAGAATGAAACGAACTCAACCACCTTAGTTATGCTGGTGGCCATCTCATTCCTCCATGAAGACATTCATCTCCCTTTTGTTGCTATTAAAATAAACAGAGAAGCCATAAGCGGAGTGACATAACACCAAACTTAAAGGTTTGCTTGTCTTCAAGTAAAGAAGTACTGAAAATAAAAACAAATATTATGAGGAAAGAATAATAAAAGGATAAAAGACCAAGAGAGAGTTAGGATTGGGGGGTAGAAGATTTGAAATCAGGCACTGGGGGTTTAATTTGGGCGTCGCATGCATCGCGTACACGTAAGGTACGCGTACGGGTGGATCGCGCTGATTTCAAGCGACGCGTACGTGTCAGGGACGCGGACGCGTGGACTTGGTTTGTGTGAATCGTGCGAAGGCAGCCGCGCGCACGCACAACTCTCTGTTTGCATGGCCTGGGAACCAAAATTTTTAGATGATGCGTGCGCGTCATGCACGCGCACGCGTGGATTGCCATTTGGGAAATGGACGTGCACGCGTCAGGGACGCGTACGCGTGATCGACTTTGTGTTTTTAGCACACTTCCAGCCCCAAGCCATCACAACTCTCTGGCAAACACCTTTTACACTGATTTTACTTATCCACGCGTGCACGTGCTTGACGCGTCCGCGTGGAGTGCCAAAATCGCAAATGATGTGCACGCGTCAGGTACGCGTACGCGTGACCATGTTTGTGCGCAAGGAACACTTCCTGCGCCACTCCTGTGCAACTCTCTGTAACTTTTGTTTTTTTTTCTCGCACCCACATATGACGCGTACGCGTCAGTGACACTTGCGCGTCGGGTGCTTTTTTTTTGTGTCGCTTGAAGTATGCGGTTCCTGTTATAAAATAGCTGCATGATTAGAAAATAGTAAAACTCCATAAAAATCATATAAGTAATGGAACTACTACTACGAAAAATAACTAAGGATAAAAAATTATCGAGTTGCCTCCCAACAAGCGCTTCTTTAACGTCACTAGCTTGACGGTCAGTTCTGCTAAGTCAGCAGATGAGCGGACCTCTAGCGATCGATCTCACCTCCAAGATAGTGCTTCAACCTCTGGCCATTCACTGTAAATTTTCTGTCAGAATTCTCTTCCTGTATTTCTATATAACCATATGGTGAAGCTCTGGTAACCACAAACGGTCCTGACCACCGGGATTTCAGCTTTCTGGGAAAGAGTTTGAGCCTTGAATTATACAAAAGCACTCTCTGTCCTGGCTCAAAGACTCTGATGGCAATCTTCTTGTCATGCAGTAACTTGGTCCTCTCCTTATAGAGCTTGGCATTCTCATAGACTGAATATCTGAATTCATCAAGCTCATTCAACTGAAGCATTCGCTTGATTCCTGCAGCTTCTGAATTAAGATTCAGATACCGGATTGCCCAGTAAGCTTTATTCTCCAACTCAGCTGACAAGTGACAGGATTTACCATAGACCAACTGATAAGGAGACATGCCAATAGGAGTCTTGTAAGCTGTCCGGTATGCCCAGAGAGCATCATCAAGCTTCCTAGACCAGTCCTTTCTTGAAACACTGACGGTCTTCTCTAGAATCCGCTTGAGTTCCCTGTTGGAAACTTCAACCGGTCCACTTATCTGAGGGTGATAGGGGGTTGCCACTTTATGACGGACTCCATATCTCTGCAGAAGAGAGTCCAGCTGTTTGTTACAGAAGTGACTTCCTCCATCACTAATGAGTGTCCTTGGGACACCAAACCGGCTAAAGATATATCTCTGAAGAAAGCTCATTACCACCTTGGCATCATTGGTGGATAGAGCCACAGCTTCCACCCACTTGGACACATAATCAACTGCCACTAGAATATAGTTGTTTGAATGTGAGGGTGGGAAAGGTCCCATGAAATCAATACCCCACACATCAAACAACTCAACCTCAAGAATTCCCTGCTGTGGCATTTCATGGTTGGCAGGGAGATTTATGGCTTTTTCACATCTGTCACAGTGCTTCACAAATGCTCTTGAGTCTCTGAAGAGAGTCGGCCAGTAAAACCCGCTCTGAAGGACTTTTGTAGCTGTCCTTTCACCACCAAAGTGGCCTCCATGCTCAGAACCATGATAGTGCCAAAGAATCTGCTATTTTTCTTCATCTGGAATGCATCTGTGGATGATACCATCTGAACATCTTTTAAAAAGGTATGGTTCCTCCCAAATGTAGTACTTTGCATCAGTCAATAGCTTCTTCACTTGTTGCCTACTGTACTCCCTTGGAATAAAATTCATGGCCTTATAATTTGCAATGAACCATGGAGCCTACTGAATGAGGAACAATTGCTCATCCAGAAATGTCTCAGTCATAGCTGTGGGTGGTTGTACTCCTGCTTCAGGCTCAATTCTGGAGAGATGGTCAGCTACTTGATTTTCTGACCCTGTCCTGTCTTTTATCTCAATATCAAACTCCTGAAGGAGCAACACCCATCTGATTAATCTTGGTTTAGAGTCCTGCTTGGTTAGAAGGTACTTTAAAGCAGTAAGATCAGTATAAATAATAACCTTAGAACCAAATAAATAGGACCTAAACTTATCAACAGCATACACAACAGCTAATAATTCTTTTTCTGTAGTTGTGTAATTCTTTTGAGCATCATTTAACACACGACTGGCACAATAAATGACATGTACAAGCTTACCATGCCTCTGTCCTAAAACAGCTCCTATAGCAAAGTCACTAGCATCACACATTAATTCAAATGGTAAATTCCAGTCAGGGGGAGCTATAATGGGAGCAGAGGTGAGGTTTGCTTTCAAAGTTTCAAAAGCATGCAAACAATCAGAATCAAAGACAAAAGGAACATTAGCAACCAACAGGTTGCTTAATGGTTTAGCAATTTTAGAAAAATCCTTTATAAATCTTCTATAAAATCCTGCATGACCTAGGAAACTCCTGATTGCCTTAACATTAGCTGGTGGTGGTAATTTTTCAATTACCTCTACCTTTGCTCTATCAACCTTAATTCCCTTACTTGAAATCCGGTGTCCAAGAACAATACCTTCTGTAACCATGAAATGACAATTTTCCCAATTTAAAACAAGGTTTGATTCTTGACACCATTTCAAGACAAGAGATAAATGCTTAAGGCAAGATTCAAAAGAATTACCAAAAACAGAAAAGTCATCCATAAATACCTCAATGAACTTTTCAACCATATCAGAAAAAATTGAAAGCATACACCTCTGAAAAGTTGCTGGAGCATTGCAAAGTCCAAAAGTCATTCTTCTGTAGGCAAATACTCTAAAGGGGCATGTGAATGCTGTCTTCTTTTGATCTTGAGGGTACACTGCAATTTGATTATATCCAGAATATCCATCTAGAAAACAGTAAAACACATGACCAGCTAACCTCTCAAGCATCTGATCAATGAAAGGTAGGGGGAAGTGATCCTTCCTTGTAGCTGTGTTGAGCCTCCTGTAGTCTATACACATTCTCCATCCTGTGACTGTTCTTGTAGGAATAAGCTCATTCTCTTCATTCTTGATCACTGTCATCCCTCCTTTCTTGGGAACTACCTGCACAGGACTTACCTAAGGACTGTCAGAAATAGGGTAAATAATACCTGCTTCCTATAAATAATACCTCTTTTTGGACCACTTCTTTCATAGTTGGATTGAGTCTCTTTTATTGTTGCACAACTGGTTTAGCATCATCTTCAAGAAGGATCTTGTGCATGCACTTGGTTGGACTAATCCCCTTCAAGTCACTAATGGTCCACCCAATAGCTGTTTTATGGCTTCTGAGCACTAAAATAAGCGCCTCTTCCTCTTCAGGCTTCAAGGAAGAGCTAATAATCACTGGATAGGAACCATTTTCACCCAAGAATACATATTTCAGAGAGGGAGGTAAATCCTTGAACTAGTGCCTTCTAGGGTGGTTGATGAGCGGATATTTTATACGCTTTTTGGGGTTAATTTCATATAGATTTTAGTATGTTTTAGTTGGTTTTTAGTTTATTTTCATTAGTTTTTAGGCAAAATCCACATTTCTGGACTCTACTATGAGTTTGTGTATTTTTCTGTAATTTCAGGTATTTTCTGGCTGAAATTGAGGGAGCTGAGCAAAAATCTGATTCAGGCTGAAAAAGGACTGCTGATGCTGTTGGATTCTGACCTTCCTGCACTCAAAATAGATTTTCTGGAGCTACAGAACTCCAAATGGCGTGTTTCCAATTGCGTTGGAAAGTAGATATCCAGGGCTTTCCAGAAATATATAATAGTCCATACTTTGCTCAAGGATAGATGACGTAAACTGGCGTTCAACGCCAGCTCTCTGCCCAATTCTGGCGTCCAGTGCCAGAAACAAGTTGCAAGTTGGAGTTCAACGCCAGAAAAGGATCCAAAGCTGGCGTTGAATGCCAAAAATAGCCCCAGGCACGTGAGAAGCTTTAGTCTCAGCCCCAGCACACACCAAGTGGGCCCCAGAAGTGGATTTCTGCACTATCTGTTATAGTTTACTCATTTTCTGTAAACCTAGGTTACTAGTTTAGTATTTAAACAACTTTTAGAGATTTATTTTGCATCTCATGACATTTTAGATCTGAACTTTGTACTCTTTGACGGCATGAGTCTCTAAACTCCATTGTTGGGGGTGAGGAGCTCTACTGTGTTTCGATGAATTAATGCAACTATTTCTGTTTTCCATTCAAACATGCGTGTTCCTATCTAAGATATCCATTCGCGCCTAACTATGGAGAAGGTGATGATCAGTGACACTCATCACCTTCCTCAATCCATGAATGTGTGTCTGACAATCACTTCCGTTCTATATCAGATTGAATGAATATCTCTTAGATTTCCTAATCAGAATCTCCGTGGTATAAGCTAGATTGATGGAGGCATTCATGAGAATCCGGAAAGTCTAAACCTTGTCTGTGATATTCTGAGTAGGATTCTAGGATTGGATGGCTGTGACAAACTTCAAACTCGCGAGTGCTGGGCGTAGTGACAGACGCAAAAGGATAGTAAATCCTATTCCGGTACGACTAAGAACCTGCAGATGATTAGCGGTGCGGTGACAACGCACCTGGACCCTTTTCACTGGAAGGATGGATGGTAGCCATTGACAACGGTGATCCACCTACACACAACTTGCCATAGGAGGACGTGCGTGCATGAATCAGAGGACAGAGGAAAGCAGAGATTCTGAAGACAAAGCATCTCCAAAACTCCAACATATTATCCACTACTGCATAACAAGTAACCTTTAATCCATGCTCTCTTATTTATTCGCAACTCAACTGATAAATATAATTGACTTCCTAACTAAGGATTGCAAGATAACCATAGATTACTTCAAACCAACAATCTCCGTGGGATTTGATCCTTACTCACGTAAGGTATTACTTGGACGACCCAGTGCACTTGCTGGTTAGTGGTACGAGTGTGAAAAGTGTGATTCACAATTCGTGCACCAAGTTTTTGGCGCCGTTGCCGGGGATTGTTCTTGTTTGAACAACTGACGGTTAATTTTGTTGCTTAGATTAGGAAAATTTCTCTTTTTGGTTTAGAGTCTCTTATTATTGTTCTTGGTTAAAATTCTATACTTCTTCAAAACAAGTGTTACATTTACTGCCCAATTGGTTAGAGCGTTGGTCTACATCCGTGGTAGTTTGGTATACTCTTTTCTTTTTAAAAAACAATATATATATATATTTCTTTTTCAAAAATAATAATTTCTCTATTAAATTTTGTGCCAAACTTTAAGTTTGGTATTTTCTTGTTGATTTCCCTTTTGGTTTTCGAAAATTTTAGTTTAGTTTTCTAAAAATTTTAAGTTTGGTGTCCCTTGGTGTTTTCCCTCCCAAATTTTCAAAAACAAGGAGCATCAGATCTAAAAATCCTAAATCTTGTGCCATCTTATTATTTTTCTCTCTCCTCTTTAAATTCAAAAATATCTTTTCTCTCTATTTTAAAGCAAATTTTCGAAATTCACCTTTAAAAAAAATTCAGATTTTTTTAATTTAAAGCCTTTTTCAAAAATCATCATATCCTTTTTAAAACTTCGTAACCACTTTCCCTCTCCTCAATTTTTTGAAAATTTTCAACCATTTTTGTTTATTTTATTTCAATTTATTTCACTTTCGAATTAAATAAATAAATAAATAAATAAAAATAAATTTTTTATTTGACATCATCTCCCTTTCTCCATTATGGATCTAAGTGGAAATGAACAGTCCAGGAGGACTCTGGGGTCATATGCTAACCCCTCTACTGCTTCATATGGGAGTAGTATCTGCATACCCTCCATTGGAGTCAGTAGCTTTGAGTTGAATCCTCAGCTCATTATCATGGTGCAGCAAAGTTGCCAGTATTCCAGTCTTCCACAGAAAGAACCTACAGAGTTTCTGGCACAATTTTTACAAATTGCTGACACAGTACATGATAAGGGAATAGATCAGGATGTCTACAGACTATTACTGTTTCCATTTGCTGTAAAAGATCAAGCTAAGAGGTGGTTAAATAACCAACCTAAGGCCAGCATAAGGACATGGAAACAGCTGACAGAAAAATTTCTGAATCAATACTTTCCCCCAAAACGGATGACAAAGCTAAGGCTGGACATCCAAGGCTTTAAACAAGGAGATAAGGAATCTCTTTATGATGCCTGGGAGAGATACAGAGAGATGCTACGAAAATGCCCCTCTGAAATGTTTTCAGAGTGGGTTCAGTTAGACATCTTCTATTATGGGCTTGCAGAAGGAGCTCAGATGTCTCTAGATTACTCAGCTGGTGGATCTATCCACATGAGAAAGACAATTGAAGAGGCTCAAGAGCTCATTGATACAGTTGCCAGGAATCAGCATCTGTACCTAAGCAGTGACCCTTCCATGAAAGAAGAGGTTAAAACAATAACTGCTGAACTCAGCCCTGTACAACAAGTGACTGAATTCAATCAGGAATTGGACTTTCTAACAAAGCAGTTGGCCGAATTCAAGGATAAACTACAAGAGACAAGGATGGCTAATATAAATATGGAAGAACAGTTGAAGCAAACAAAGCAGCAGTTGTCAAGACAAATAACAGAAGAATGCCAAGCAGTTCAATTAAGAAGTGGGAAAATATTAAATACCCCACCTCAAGGTAGCAAAGAGCCAAGGAATGAGAAACCACCCAAAATTCACCTAAGGACAGTAAGAGCCCAGGGAAGGTTAATTCTGGCATTAAAACGCCAGCAATCTGGTGGAAGCCTGGCGCTGAACGCCCAGACCATGCCCAAGACTAGCGTTCAACGCCAGTAACAAGCAAGGACTGGCGTTCAACGCCAGAAACAAGCAAGGATCTGGCGTTGAATGCCCAAAATGGGCACAGTTCTGGCGTTCAGACGCCAGGAACAGACAAGGAGTTGGCGTCTAACGTCACTCCAGCTTCTAACTCTGGCACTCAATTGCCAGTGAGGGATCAGACACACACAAGTGCTGATGACAACCCCTCTAAAAAGGCTTCTTCAACCACTTCTGTAGGCAATAAACCTACAGCAACTAAGGTTGAGGAATATAAAGCCAAGATACCTTATCCTCAAAAACTCCGGAAAGAGGAGCAGGATAAGCAATTTGCTCACTTTGCAGATTATCTCAGGACTCTTGAAATAAAGATTCCATTTACAGAGGCACTTGAGCAAATACCTTCTTATGCCAAGTTCATGAAAGAGATCCTGAGTCATAAAAAGGATTGGAGAGAAACAAAAAGAGTTCTCCTCACTGAAGAATGCAGTGCAGTCATTCTAAAAAGCTTTCGTGAAAAGCTTAAAGACCCTGGGAGTTTTCTGATACCATGCATATTAGAAGGTAATTGCACCAAGACAGCTTTATACGATCTTGGGGCAAGCATCAACATAATACCTGCATCCACTATCAAAAAGCTTGGCTTAACTGAAGAAGTTAAACCAACCTGGATATGTCTCCAACTTGCTGATGGCTCCATTAAATACCCATCAGGCGTGATTGAAGACATGATTGTCAGAGTTGGGCCATTCGCCTTTCCCACTGACTTTGTAGTGCTGGAAATGGAGGAGCACAAGAGTGCTACTCTCATTCTAGGAAGACCCTTCCTAGCAACTGGACGAACCCTCATTGATGTCCAACAAGGGGAAATAACCCTAAGAGTCAATGATGATGAGTTTAAGTTGAATGCTGTCAAAGCCATGCAGAATCCAGACACATCAAAAGACTGCATGAAAAGTTGATCTTATTGACTCTTTGGTAGAAGAGATCAACATGGCTGAGAGTCTCGAATCAGAGTTGGAAGACATCTTTAAAGATGTTCAACCTAATTTGGAGGATTCAGAGGAGATGAAAGAGCCTCTAAAATTTCCTCTGGAAGAGGAAAAACCTCCTAAACCCGAGCTCAAACCATTACCACCATCCTTGAAATATGTATTTCTGGGAGAAGGTGACACTTTTCCAGTGATCATAAGCTCTGCTTTAAATCCACAGGAAGAGGAAGCACTTATTCAAGTGCTAAGGACACACAAAACAGCTCTTGGGTGGTCCATAGGTGACCTTAAGGGCATAAGCCCAGCCAGATGCATGCACAAAATCTTATTGGAAGATAATGCTAAACCAATGGTTCAACCACAGAGGCGGCTAAATCCAGCCATGAAGGAAGTGGTGCAGAAAGAGGTCACTAAATTACTAGAGGCTGGGATTATTTATCCTATTTCTGATAGCCCCTGGGTGAGCCCTATCCAAGTCGTCCCAAAAAAGGGAGGCATGACAGTGATTCATAATGAAAAAAATGAACTGGTTCCTACAAGAACAGTTACAGGGTGGCGCATCTGTATTGACTACAGAAGGCTCAATACAGCCACCAGAAAGGATCATTTTCCTTTACCATTCATAGACCAGATGCTAGAAAGACTGGCAGGTCATGATTATTACTGCTTTTTGGATGGCTACTCAGGCTATAACCAGATTGCAGTAGATCCCCAGGATTAAGAGAAAACAGCATTCACATGTCCATCTGGAGTGTTTGCTTATAGAAGGATGCCATTTGGGCTGTGTAATGCGCCTGCAACCTTCCAGAGATGCATGCTCTCTATTTTCTCTGATATGGTAGAGAAATTTCTGGAAGTCTTCATGGATGACTTCTCAGTATATGGAGACTCATTCAGCTCCTGTCTTGATCACCTGAAACTTGTCCTGAAGAGATGCCAAGAGACCAACCTAGTCTTAAACTGGGAAAAATGTCACTTCATGGTGACTGAAGGGATTGTCCTTGGGCATAAAATCTCAAACAAGGGAATAGAGGTGGATCAAGCAAAAATAGAGGTAATTGAAAAATTACCACCACCTGCCAATGTTAAGGCAATCAGAAGCTTTCTGGGGCATGCAGGATTCTATAGGAGGTTTATAAAGGATCTTTCAAAAATCGCAAAACCTCTAAGCAATCTGCTAGCTGCTGACACGCCATTTGTGTTTGACACAGAGTGTCTGCAGGCGTTTGAAACGCTGAAAGCTAAGCTGGTCACAGCACCAGTTATTTCTGCACCAGACTGGACATTACCATTTGAGCTAATGTGTGATGCCAGTGATCACGCCATTGGTGCAGTATTGGGACAGAGGCATGAGAAGCTTCTGCATGTCATTTATTATGCTAGTCGCATTTTAAATGATGCCCAGAAAAATTACACAACCACAGAAAAAGAATTACTTGCAGTGGTTTATGCCATTGACAAGTTCAGATCATACTTAGTAGGATCAAAAGTGATTGTGTATACTGACCATGCTGCTCTTAAATATCTACTCACAAAGCAGGATTCAAAACCCAGGCTCATCAGATGGGTGTTGCTTCTGCAAGAGTTTGATATAGAAATAAGAGACAGAAAAGGGACAGAAAACCAAGTGGCGGATCATCTGTCCCGGATAGAGCCAGTGGAAGGGACGTCCCTCCCCTCTCTTGAGATCTCTGAGACTTTTCCGGATGAGCATTTATTTTCCATCCAGGAAACACCATGGTTTGCCGATATTGCAAACTATAAAGCTGTAAGGTTCATACCCAAGGAGTACAACAGGCAACAAAAGAAAAAATTAATCACTGATGCAAAGTACTACTTGTGGGATGAACCCTATCTCTTTAAGAGATGTGCAGACGGAATAATCCGTAGGTGTGTTCCTAGAGAAGAGACGCAGAGGATCCTATGGCATTGCTATGGATCTCAATATGGAGGCCATTTCGGGGGTGAGCGAACAGCCACCAAGGTCCTCCAATGTGGCTTCTATTGGCCCACACTCTATAGAGATTCCCGAGAGTTTGTACGTAACTGTGACAGTTGCCAAAGAGCTGGTAATCTGCCCCATGGTTACGCCATGCCTCAACAAGAAATCTTGGAGATTGAGTTGTTTGATGTATGGGGAATTGACTTCATGGGACCTTTCCCACCATCATTCTCAAACACTTATATTCTGGTGGCAGTTGACTATGTATCAAAATGGGTTGAGGCCATTGCCACACCCACCAATGATACTAAAACAGTGCTGAAGTTCCTCCAGAAACATATCTTTAGCAGGTTTGGTGTCCCTAGAGTACTGATCAGTGATGGGGGCACTCACTTCTGCAAAAAATAGCTTTACTCTACCATGGTTTGGTATGGGATTCGCCACAAGGTAGCTACTCTATATCATCCACAAACTAATGGGCAAGCTGAAGTCTCTAACAGAGAATTAAAGAGAATCCTAGAACGGACAGTAAATACTCGTAGAAAGGAGTGGGCACGGAGCTTGGATGATGCTCAGTGGGCTTATAGAACAGCATTCAAGACCCCTATAGGGACCTCTCTATACCAACTTGTGTATGGTAAGGCATGTTACCTGCCCGTGGAACTGGAACATAAAGCCTATTGGGCAACCAGATTCCTAAACTTTGATGCCAAATTAGCAGGAGAAAAAAGATTGCTCCAGCTAAATGAGCTAGAGGAATTTAGACTCACTGCTTTCGAAAATGCCAAGCTTTATAAAGAGAAATAAAAAAAGTGGCATGATAGAAAGCTATCATCTAGAATCTTTGAACCAGGACAGAAGGTTCTGCTGTTTAACTCTAGACTCAGGCTATTCCCCGGGAAACTGAAATCCCGGTGGAGGGGACCATATGTGATTACAAGTGTATCACCATATGGTTATGTAGAGCTTCAAGATATTGATTCTGATAAGAAGTTCATTGTCAATGGACAGAGAATCAAGCACTATCTTGAATGCAACGTTGAGCAAGAATGCTCAAGGCTGAAGCTAGATTAAAAGCTCAGCAAGGTCTAGCTAAAGACAATAAAGAAGCGCTTGCTGGGAGGCAACCCAGCCATAGGGCATCAATCCTCTAAGAATTTTGTCCTATTTTTATTTTTATTTGTTTATATAAAGTTCATTGATAACAAGGTAAAGAATCAATTGCATAAGTTCACAGGGTTACAGAAGGAATCTGCACACAAAACAGAGAAAAAGAGCTCACTGGCAAGAAAATGCCAGTAAGAGCCTGTTTTGGGCGTTCAGCGCCCAAAAGAGGCATCCAGTGGGCACTGAACGCCAGTAAGGATAGCTATCTGGCGTTCAACGCCAGAAAAGGGCAACAACTAGGCGTTGAACGCCCAGGAGAGCAGCATTTGGGCGTTGAACGCCCAAAACAGGCAGCGTTTGGGCGTTCAAATGCCAGGATGGTGGAGAGGAGGTAAATTCATTTTTCTTCATATTTTTCATTTTAATTTTGATTTTCATGTTTCAATTCATGATTTCTTACATAAACATGTTAGGAACCCTGATTTCTAAAATTCCTAAATTCCAAAAACCCTATTTTAAAAATATCAAATATATCTTAATCCATAAGCACCAATCCTTTTTATCCAATTCAACTCTTTTTCAAAATTTTCAAAACAAATCTATCTCTTTTCATTCAAAAATCTTTTCAACTAATATCTTTTTCAAATCTCCACATTATCTTTTTCAAAATCTAAATTTATCTTTTTCAAAAAATTTTCATATCTTTTCAATTTTAAACTATATCCTCTCTTATCATATCTTCTATCTTATCTTTTCCAAATCAATCTTTTTTATCATACCTTTTCTAAATTTTCGAACCCACCCCCCTCCCTTTAAATATGGGTTCGGCCTCCCACCCCTCCATCAACAATTGCACCTAGCTCTCCTTCTATCCCTCTCCTTTCTTTTCTTTTGCTTGAGGACAAGCAAACCTCTAAGTTTGGTGTGTTTATCCGTGATCACTAAGATCATGGCTCCTAAGGGAAAACAACCCACTTCAAGAGGCAAGAAAGAGAGTGTTCCAAAACTACTTTAGAATCAATGGAAGTTCTTATCTAAAGAACATTCAGACCATTATTACAAAATAATGGGTCTAAGATCAGTGATCCCGGAAGTTAGATTCGATCTGAAAGAAGACAAATATCCGGAGATCCAGGAGCAAATTCGAATCAGGAACTGGGAGGTCCTAGCTAATCCTGAGACGAAAGTGGAAAGGAATATGGTCCAGGAGTTCTATGCTAACATGTGGCAGACAGACAATCAAAAACTATCTGGAACTGCTTTCTATGAATATCGGACCGTGGTCAGAGGAAAGATTGTTCATACCAACCCTGACAAGATCAGGGAGATCTTAAAGCTACCTCAGCTGAAAGATGATCCAGACTCTTTCAACAGGAGAATGATGAGAATAGACAAGGGCCTGGATAAGATTCTAGAGGATATATGTATCCCTGGAGCCAGGTAGACCACCAGCACGAAGGGTGTCCCAAATCAACTCAAAAGAGAAGATCTCAAACCAGTCGCCAGAGGATGGCTGGACTTCATTGGGCATTCTCTGCTGCCCACCAGCAACCGTTCTGAAGTCACTGTTAAAAGAGCAGTGATGATCCATTGCATCATGATGGGAAAAGAAGTGGAAGTTCATCAACTGATTTCAACTGAATTCTACAAAATTGCTAATAAAAATTCTAAAGAGGCCAGGTTGGCTTACCCAAGCTTGATTTCTCTGCTCTGCAAGGACGCTGGAGTAAGGATGGGAATAACTGAGTATATCTCAATTGAGAAACCAATCACCAAAGCATTAATGGAAAAACAACAAGCACAGGATGACCCCATCAAGAAGAAAACACAGGAATTTCTCCCAAAAATCCCTCAATCTGAATATTGGGAGTATCTTGAAACATCAGTTACCAAGATACAAGAAGCTATGGAACAAATAATAAAGGAACAGGAGGAACAAAGTCAAATTCTTTGCTATTTGATTAAAGAACAGGAAGAGCAAGGGCGTGACTTGAGGGAATTGAAGCACCAGAAGTTATCTCTTGAAGGACCAAGCACCCCACAGATCTGAGGAACATCCACTTCCCAGAACAAAGGTTGCTAAATTCCAATTTCTGCTTTAACTCTGTGATAGTTGTCGTTATAAGAGTTTACCTTAGGAGTCATATAGTAGTAATTAGTGTCTATTTTGATTTTACCTCCAATTAAGTTATAGTCTATTTTTCTCATCATCAGCAAACATGAATAAAATAGTAGATCTTTTGAATAAGAGGCAATAAAATTCGAGTTTTTAATAAGAAAAATTCTAATTAGTAACATGTGGTGGCAATGCTTTCTGTCTTCTGAATGAATGCTTGAACAATGCATATGTCTTTTGAATTTGTTGTTTAAGACTGTTAAATATGTTGGCTCTTGAAAGAATGATGAACATGAGACATGTTATTGATAATCTGAAAAATCATAAAAATGATTCTTGAAGCAAGAAAAAGCAGCAAAGAACAAAGCTTGCAGAAAAAAAAAGAGAAAGAAAGAGAAAGCAAGCAGAAAAAGCCAAAGCTCTTAAAACCAAAAGGCAAGGGTAATAGAAAGGATCCCAAGACTTTGAGCATCAGTGGATAGGAGGGCCTAAGGGAATAAAATCTTGGCCTAAGCGGCTAAACCAAGCTGTCCCTAGCCATGTGCTTGTGGCGTGAAGGTGTCAAGTGAAAACTTGAGACTGAGCGGTTAAAGTCAAGGTCCAAAGCAAAAAGAAGAGTGTGCTTAAGAACCCTGGACACCTCTAATTGGGGACTTTAGCAAAGCTGAGTCACAATCTAAAAGGGTTCACCCAATTATGTGTCTGTGGCATTTATGTATCTGGTGGTAATACTGGAAAACAAAGTGCTTAGGGCCACAGCCAAGACTCATAAAGTAGCTGTGTTCAAGAATCATCATACTGAAATAGGAGAATCAATAACACTATCTGAATTCTAAGTTCCTATAGATGCCAATCACTCTGAGCTTCAATGGATAAAGTGAGATGCCAAAACTGTTCGGAAGCAAAAAGCTACTAGTCCCACTCATCTAATTAGAATCTGAGCTTCACTCAAAAACTCTGAGATATTATTACTTCTTGACTTATTAGTCTTCTATTTTATTTGTCTAGTTGCTTGAGGACAAGCAACAGTTCAAGTTTGGTGTTGTGATGAGCGGATATTTTATACGCTTTTTGGGGTTAATTTCATATAGATTTTAGTATGTTTTAGTTGGTTTTTAGTTTATTTTCATTAGTTTTTAGGCAAAATCTACATTTCTGGACTCTACTATGAGTTTGTGTATTTTTCTGTAATTTCAGGTATTTTCTGGCTAAAATTGAGGGAGCTGAGCAAAAATCTGATTCAGGCTGAAAAATGACTGCTGATGCTGTTGGATTCTGACCTCCCTACACTCAAAATATATTTTCTGGAGCTACAGGACTCCAAATGGCGTGCTTCAAACTGCGTTAGAAAGTAGACATCCAGGGCTTTCCAGCAATATATAATAGTCGATACTTTGATCAAGGATAGATGACGTAAACTGGCGTTCAACGCTAGCTCTCTGCCCAATTCTGGTGTCTAGCGCCAGAAACAAGTTGCAAGTTGGAGTTCAACGCCAGAAAAGGATCCAAAGCTGGCGTTGAACGCCCAAAACAGCCCCAGGCACGTGAGAAACTTTAGTCTCAGCCCCAGCACACACCAAGTGGGCCCCAGAAGTGGATTTCTGCACTATCTGTTATAGTTTACTCATTTTCTGTAAACCTAGGTTACTAGTTTAGTATTTAAACAACTTTTAGAGATTTATTTTGCATCCCATGACATTTTAGATCTGAACTTTGTACTCTTTGACGGCATGAGTCTCTAAACTCCATTGTTGGGTGTGAGGAGCTCTGCTGTGTTTCGATGAATTAATGCAAGTATTTCTGTTTTCCATTCAAACATGCGTGTTCCTATCTAAGATATCCATTCGCGCCTAACTATGGAGAAGGTGATGATCAGTGACACTCATCACCTTCCTCAATCCATGAACGTGTGTCTGACAATCACTTCCGTTCTACATCAGATTGAATGAATATCTCTTAGATTCCCTAATCAGAATCTCCGTGGTATAAGCTAGATTGATGGCGGCATTCATGAGAATCCGGAAAGTCTAAACCTTGTCTGTGGTTTTCCGAGTAAGATTCTGGGATTGGATGGCTGTGACGAACTTCAAACTCGCAAGTGCTGGGCGTAGTGACAGACGCAAAAGGATAGTAAATCCTATTCCGGTACGACTGAGAACCTGCAGATGATTAGCCGTGCGGTGACAGTGCACCTGGACCCTTTTCACTGGAAGGATGGATGGTAGCCATTGACAACGGTGATACACCTACACACAGCTTGCCATAGGAGGACGTGCGTGCATGAATCAGAGGACAGAGGAAAGCAGAGATTCTGAAGACAAAGCATCTCCAAAACTCCAACATATTATCCACTACTGCATAACAAGTAACCTTTAATCCATGCTCTCTTATTTATTCGCAACTCAACTGATAAATATAAGTGACTTCCTGACTAAGGATTGCAAGATAACCATAGATTGCTTCAAACCAACAATCTCCGTAGGATTCGACCCTTACTCACGTAAGGTATTACTTGGACGACCCAGTGCACTTGCTGGTTAGAGGTACGAGTGTGAAAAGTGTGATTCACAATTCGTGCACCAGTGGTGAATCATCAACTTCAACTAATTCATACTCCGACACAGGATCCAGAATGTCATCAAGTACATCAGCTTCCAGTACTTTTTGAACAAGTGGTTCAACAACATCAATTTTCATACACCCTTCAGAATCATTAGGGTGCTTGAGAGCTTCAAAAACATTAAGGATCACCTGTTCTTCATTGACCCTCAGGGTTAATTCACCCTTTTGTACATCAATCAGAGCTCTACCTGTAGCTAAAAAGGGTCTACCAAGAATAATAGAGGATTTTACATCCTCTTCCATGTCTAATATAACAAAATCAGCAGGAAAAATAAAAGGTCCTACTTTCACAAGTAAATCCTCAACAACACCCACAGGTAATTTAATAGAGAGATAAGCAAGTTGAAGAGAAATACGAGTGGATTTTACCTCCTCAATTTGAAGCTTTTTCATCACTGAAAGTGGCATGAGATTGATGCTAGCTCCAAGATCACATAAAGCTCTCTGAATGTTGACATCTCCAATGGTACAAAGAATCACAAAACTCCCTGGATCTTGCATTTTCTTAGGCAGTTTATGTTGAATAATAGCACTGCATTTCTTGGTTAACACCCCGGTTTCTTGCTCCTTCCAATTCCTCTTGTTATTCAACAATTCTTTCATAAATTTAGCATAAAAGGGGCATTTTCTCAAGAGCCTCTGCAAAAGAAATGTTGATATGTAGCTTCTTGAAGACATCTAAAAATTTAGAGAACTACTTTTCTTTGGAAGCCTTCTGAAGTCTCTGAGGATATGGCATTTTTGGCTTGTATTCAGGAGCCTTTGGCAATGTAGGATACGTGTCAAGAGAGTCAGGAAATGGGTTGTCTGCACACTTTGGAGGGGCGTGCTCTACTTCTTCCTTTTTCTCATCTGGAGCTTTCTTTTCAACTAGCTATTCATTGGCCCTTATCTCAGAACCAGCTATTTTACCACTTCTCAATTGAATAGCCTTCCAATCTTCTCTTGGGTTCACCACTGTATCACCTGGAAATGTACTTGCAGACCTCTCAGGTATTTACTTGCTCAGTTGGCCCATTTGCACCTCTAAGTTTCTAATGGAGGCTCTGGTTTCCTGCATAAAACTCTTCATCATCTCCCAATTAGAATCTTCTTGGGATTTAGAGTTTGCCTGCTGAGGTGGTTATTGCTACTGAGATTGAAATTGGCGGTTATTGTGATTATTCTGTTGAAAGCCGCCCTGAGAATTATTGTTGAAGTTTTGAGGTCTCTAAGATTGGTCCCTCTACCCAAAATTTGGGTGATTTCTCCACCCCTGATTGTATGTCTTAGAATATGGATCATTGTTGGGATTTCTAGGACCACTCCCCATGTAATTGACCTGTTCAGAAGAACATTGAGCATAGTCATAGTTATCATTTTGCACAAAATTACCTGTCATGTCATAGGAGGCCTCTTGAGGTGAGTTTTAGGTGTTGATAGCTGAGATTTGCATGTCACCCATCTGTTGAGTAAGTAGACTTATTTGCTGAGACATAAGTTTATTCTGAGCAAGAAGAGCATTAAGAGCTTCTACTTCCATAACACCCTTCTTCTGAGGAGCCTCAGAGTTCACAGAATTCCTGTTAGATGAGTATAAATATTGGTTACTAGCAACCAATTCAATCAGCTTAATTGTCTCCTCCGGTGTCTTCTTCTTGTGTAATGAACCACCTGCAGAATTATTTAAGCACATCTTGGACATTTCACCTAAGCCTTCATAAAAGATATCTAGTTGGGTCCATTTAGAGAACATGTTCGGAAGGCATTGTCTAATCAGTAGCTTGTACCTCTCCCAAACTTCATAAAGAGTTTCACCATCCCTCTGCCTGAAGGTTTGAACCTCCACCCTAAGCTTAGTCAGCTTCTTTGGTAGGAAAAATTTAGTAAGAAACTCAGTAACAACCTTATCCCAAGTATTCAAACTCTCCTTGGGTTGAGAATCTAGCCATAGCTTTGCTCCATCCCTCAGAGCAAACGGGAAGAGCATGAGTTTGTACACCTCTGGGTTCACTCCATTTGTCTTCACAGTATCACAAATCTGCAAAAAATTAGAAATAAATTGATTTGGGTCTTCGTGGGGAAGACCATGATACTGGCAGTTTTGTTGCACCAGGGTGACCAATTGTGGCTTCAACTCAAAGTTGTTCGTAGTTATAGGAGGCACCACAATACTTTTTCCATAAAGATCTGCAGTAAGAGTAGAGTAAGAGCCAAGCACTCTCTGTTCTTCATTCCCATTTGGATTTTCCACATTGGCATTAACAGCATTATTGTGATCCATAGTAGATTCTGCAGCCTTGTAAAGTCTTGCTTGTTGTAAACATCGCCTATAAGTCCTTTCAGGTTCTGGATCAAAGTCTAATAGAGGTTCATTGTCTCTTTTCCTGTGCATAAACAAACAGAAAACAAGAAAAGGTGGGAATCTCTACGTCAGAGTGCAGAGAAGTCTGATAAACCCATATTTCATGAGTTCTTTTGTGCTTAATTAGAGTGATTTATTCAACTCTTCACCTACTTATTCACATTAATTGCATGGTTTTACTTTCCCTTCCTTATAATGTCATATTGTGAAAAACATGTTTCCTAAGCTTTAAAAATTAATTATTTTAATTACCTTTATTTCCATTCGATGCTGTGATTAGTGTGTTGAGTAGTTTCAGATTTTCTAAGGCAGAATGACTTAAAGGATGGAAAAGAAAACATACAAAAATGGAAGGAGAAAGCAAAATAGAGCTTTGAAGGAAACTGGTATTCACGCGATCGCATGGATGACGCGATCGCGTGCCAAGCACGAATCAGCAGCGATGCGGCCGCATGACTAACGCGACCGCGCGCCTTAAGCAGAACGTATATGACGCGGTCGCATGACTGACGCGACCGCGTGGCAAGGAAAAGCTCCAAATGACGCGACAGCGTGACCCACGCGGACGCATGATAGAGGCCACGTATCAGAATTTACAGAATATGCCCCCAGCGAATTCTGAAGCCCTTTTTGGCCCAGATCCAAGTACAGACAGCATAGACCAGAGGTTATAAAGTGTGGGAATGCACCCATTCAAAGAGAGCTCGCATATTTTACTTTTCAATGATTTAGATTTAGTTGAGAGGGAGATCTTCTCTCTCTCTCTTTTAGGATTTAGGATTTCTTCTTGTTTTAAGAGTAACTCTGGATCCCAGGTTTAATGTTCTTCTATTTTAGTTTTACTTTTCTTTATTTATTCCAATATTTGAATTGATTATTATAATTTGATTTACGAATTATTCTATGTTACAGACAGTTATTTGAATTAATGATAATTGAGGTATTTTCAGTTTATGATTGTTCTCTTTGATTTAAGTCACCATTGCTTCCTATCTAAGGATATTTTTATTATTCCAGCAAATTACTTTTTCCCCTTTTGGTTCTGGTTAAGAATTTAGTAACTCAACAGTTATTAAACTCAACATAATTGATAATCGTTATCTTGCTAATTGAGCTGAACTTAAATAATTCCAACCTTTTCTTAGGAAATAATTAGGATTCAAAAGTCAATTTAATTAGTCCCTTGACTTTCCTTTGCCCTGGTAAAGGTTGACCAAGTGGAGTTTAGATTCAACTTTCATTATAGTTGAGAGAGATAACTACGTTGGACCTCCAACTTCTCTTACCTTGCCAAAAGTCTGCTTTACAGTATTTATTTATTTTAATTGCCATTTACTTTACTTGTCATTTAAATTACTTGCTTCTCATCTTCTAAACCCCGATTACAACCTTTATAGCCAATAATAAGAACATACTTCCTCGCAGTTCCTTGAGAAGACGACCCGAGGTTTGAATACTCGGTTAACAATTTTTAAAGGGGTTTGTTACTTGTGATACCCAAAACGTTTGCACGAAGGGATTTTTGTCGGTTTAGAGACTATATCTACAACGCAACTGTTTCTATGAATCTCTTTACTGGTAAAAATCCTAACGTCAAAATGGCACCGTTGCCGGGGAACTGCTGACGTGTGCCTTATTATTGGTTATTGTAAATATTTTTTCTTTTGCTTGTTTATTTATTCTTGTTTTTCCTTTTTATCTTTATTTGCTACTATGAACTCTCACCCCTCTTGCTTTGAGTTTGGTTCTAATATTGTTAAAGGAAATAGAAGTTACAGTAGGAATGTGCATCAAGGTCAGACCAACCAGGGATGGATGGAACCAAGAGGATTTAATCAACCCTTTTGGCAGCAACACCCTCCGAGATATCCTGGACAAAGACCATTCTACCGTGCATACCCAGCTGAAAGACATGGTGGACAACCTTGTAACTACCAACAAGCCCCACCCCGTGCATATGAACCATCCTTTCAACATAACCTCGAACCACCACACTCACAAGCTTCTCTTCACCATTCGCCATCATATGATCCTTCCTTACACCAATACCAATCCAATCGTTCCCAATCATCACCACTTTCCTTTGTATCATGTCCAAGTCCGGCAAATTGCGAAGCAAAGGATCGCCTAAAAGAAACAGTAATTAAATTTCAAACAACCATTCAACAACTGGAGCAAGCACTAATTCAATGGGCCACTAGGCGCTCAAATATACAAGGATCAACCACAGCTCCATGTGGACAGCCCAATGAAGAGCGTAGCATGAAAGAAATACTAGAGACTCCAGTGGACAAGACAGAGAATGAATTCGTACTAGAACAAGTGGAAGAAGCTGTCATTGTTCAAGAAGAAGAATTGGTTGAAGATTTAGGAGATGCTGAACTTCCTTGGGAATCCAGAATTGAGGAAAACTCCGTCCAAGATGCTACAGTTGATGCTAAGAAGGATACCATACAATCCCCAAGGCAAGTCGTTTACGAAGAATCAGACGAAATAATCCAAGAAGCAAATTTCCTTGATGATGATAGTCACAAGTCTAGTTCTCCTAGTGATGAACTTGCGTCCGCAAGTGAATTCTCTGAGATCGAAGAATTTTTTCCAAGTGAATATGAAGATGATGCGGAGGTAGATTTCTCTCAACCTCCAATCTATGACTCGAGTGATGAGGAAGACATAGAAGACTTTGACCAGGATACAGATACAATTGAAGATCTTTGCAAGAAAGTGGAAGAATTCACAGAAGAGCACAAGGAAACGGAACTTGCAGAACAAACCAAAAACACCTATCCCAAGGCCATTACCACCTAATACAAGCTTCAAGTGGGTACAATCCTTAACTTATAATTTTACTTATTCACTTGAATATGGTTTGCTTGAAACAGATGGCCAACTTAGAGCTCTCTGCAGCTTTAAGAGTAAGAGGGAATTGGCTCGTACTCAGAGCTGGTGCACCAGGTTCAATAAGGTACCACGCTTCACCTCGAAGTACACGGATTGGTATCATGCTCAATTGCATGGATCACGGAAAACGTTTGGTCACCACGGTGAGATTCTACTTTTTAACTCGCCCGAATGGAAACTTACAAATCAAACGGAGGCGGATCTAAAAACACAGCTTGGGATCATGGATTATATTCTGACATTCGTCATCCCGGGAGGCTGAATATCTGTTTGAAGCTGCTCAGAAGCTTTACATGCCTAGTTTGGGACCCCGGAGGCTATTGGAATTCCAAGCACTGGTGAAAATTTTTGGACGAATTTAAACATAAACCACCATAACAGGATACTCTTCCAATGTCCAACTTAAGGACTTTAACTAAAAGTGCTAGGTGGGAGACAACCCACCATGGTATGGTCGCTTCTTTCTGAATCTATTTCTTGTTTATTGTTTTCAATTTACTTTTTTTATTTTAACATTAACCTGGAATCATGCATAGCATTCATGTTAATCACTGCATCCTGCATTTTTCAGTTTAAAAAAAAAAAGGGGAGCACGACGCGACCGCATGCCCCATGCGATCGCGTCATATCGCGAAAAACACCACCCATGTGACCGCGTGACCCACGCGGCCGCGTGATATATATATCGGCGTAAGGATCTAACGAACAGAAAGTTGGGCTGGAATCGTGCGACTCTTGTGCGTTTCGCACAAATTAGCCCACGCGATCGCATGTCCCATGCGATCGCGTCACTTACCCAATACCAATCCCACGCGACCGCGTGAGCGACGCGATCGCGTCGCATGGATTGCATATCACCCCAAAAGAAGACAGAGAGTTGCGCTGAAACGGTGCTGGAGTCATGCGTTTAGCACGAGTTCTAGCGATGCGATCGCGCGACCTACGCGATCGCGTCACCCCTCTTTCCCCCCTCTCATGCGATCGCGCGACCCACGCGATCGCGTCCCCCCCCCCCATTTTCACCCCAACCACACGACCGCGTGCCCCACACGGCCGCGTGGATTCGAAAATATAACCCCCCCAGCCCGCGAACCCTATCAGTCGCGTAGCCCCCACCCCCAACCCTCCTCTCCCTCTTTGCCTCCTCTCCCTCCAACCACCACCCAGCACCACCCAGACGCCGCCGCCGCGCCGTACCGAAGCCCCCTCCCCTCCTTTCTTCTTCCTTCTTCCTCTCTCCTCCCCTCTCCACCACAACCATCTCCACGAGCACCGCCCAGCCACCGCCGGCCATCCAGCCGCGCCCCCTCTCCGCCACCCACCCCCTTCAGCCAACAACAACCACCGCCCTCCCTTCCCCTATCCTCTTCCTCACTCACTAACCCTAATACCTCCCTCCGCCACTGCCCCCTCAGCCACCACCGCGACGCCGTGCACCACCACCATGCCGGACGCCGCCGCAGCCACCTTCTTCCCTGTTCCACCCCTTCCGCTTACCAGGTTCCGCAACACGCAACCCTTTTTATCCATTCGTCACTTTTCTGTATTTTTTATTCCGTTTATGTTCATGATTAGGATAGCTAGACTTGCATGTTGTAGTGGATTTTTAGGTTGTTATGTAGCTTAGGCTGTGGTTAGTGGATCTAGGTCTGTTTACCTGCACTGTTCTTACTTCTGTTTTATCCTATGTGCAAACCTGTTGCTGCTATAATCATGATTCATATGCTGCTTTCTTGTATGTTGCTGCTGTTTACATTGAATTTTTATGTTTAATTTATATCTATGTACATGCAGCTTGATTTTTTTAATTCATATGAACTGATATGATTGCTGTTTATTTTCCGGGACAATCCAATTTTAGCCGGAATGCTGCCCAAATTTTTTGAAAATTGTTTTCATTCTTGTTTTGGTTTGGCAACTCTGTTTTACTCTGCTTCCCCCAAACCATTTCATGAATGCTAGGGCCACTTTCATATCCTCTTTAATTTCCTGGTTCATAACCTGCAATTGTGATTCACTGATTCCAATTTCTGATTTCTTTATTTCTATTCGAATCAGCATCACCCTGTTTTCTTTATTCGATTATGAGTACTTCTATTCTTACCTGTGAATCCTTGTTATATGGAATTTTTTCTATGCCACTTACTTTCCTAACTCACTAATTTTAATTTACTAATTTCTTTTTACCATACTAACCCCCTTGATCTCTTTTCTGATTACTTTTACTTCCTCTAACTTTCTCACTATGGCATATTGATTTTTTTTATCTTTCCATTTAACATTAATTCAATCACATTTCAATTACTCATTTTCCTTATTCTATTTCTCCCTTACCGCTTTGAGTTTCCTTTGTTTAAATTGCCTATTTGCTTTCCTATTTTATCCATTTCCTAGTTTTTTGTTTTTCAGGATGTCTGCCTCACAAAGGAAAGGCAAAGGCAAGGCTACTGGCAAGCGCAAGAGAGGAGATTCCTCCCAGTTCATCATTGCTCTAATGCACGATTTCTCATGGCGGGAGAAGAACTTCACACAGCAGGAAAAAGCTGACCAGCTGCTCCCTTCGACAGATCCTATAAAATTTGTAAACCGGTACTGTGAGCTGAAGTACTAGACTTTTGAAAACTCCAGAAATCTATACCTGGAACATACCTTGAAGATTCCAGAAGCCCTCCAGCAATACACCACTGGGCAAGTCAAGCAAAGGGGCTGGTTCTTTCTGGAGAGACCACTGACAGAGGTCAATGCATCTTGGGTCCGGGAATTCTATTGCAACTACTATCTTACTACCCTAGATGCAGTGAACCTGAGGGGAAAGCAAATTCTGGTCACTGAGGAGGCCATAAAGACCATTCTCCAGCTCCCAGCCAAGTCCGATCAGCCAGATGGTTATGCACAGGCTGAGGAGGACATGGGCCAGATGCGGTTTGATTGGGATTCTGTGAAGGCACGGATAGCTCTCGACCCTGCTGTTCCTTGGGAGATGGGTCAGGACACCACTATGCCTAGAGGGATCAAGAGAGTGTACTTGAATGATGAGGCTCGGCTATGGCATCAGATCTTGAGCAACCATGTGATGCCGAGTACTCATGAGACTGAGATCACGGCTGCCATGATCACCCTCCTCTGGTATGTGCTGGAGGGTAAGGACCTGTACTTGCCTTGTTTTATCCGGCATTTTATGGCCAGGGTCCACGTCCGAGGCACCCTCCCCTTTCCTTATCTAGTTACACGGCTAGGCCGTCAGGCTGATGTGCCTTGGGAGGATGCCGATGAGCGACCACCAGCAGCGGACTGCAGGAAGATCATCCCTCACAGCAGGAACTTCCTTGCTTTGGGCTACAGACCACCATCTGTCACTGCTACTGATGAGACAGCCCCTCCGTCTGCTGGACCCTCTTCATCCACAGCTGCCCCAGCTGCCCCTGCTGCCACCACTGTACCTCCACCTGCCTCTGAGCCGGTTTATCGCCTCGTGCACCGTCTATTCCGCCAGCTTGATCAGATGGAGCGCCGTAACAGGCGCCGGTATGAGAGATTGGAGCGCCGCAGCAGGCGACGCTATTCCCATCTGAAGCTGATGATCAGACAGGGCACCGACATCCCCTCCGAGCCTGACACACCATCAAAGCCGTCAGAGGAGGAGGAGGATGAGCACGAGGAGGAGCCTCATTCCCAGGCAGAGACTCATCAGCAGGCAGGCACAGAGCACGCTACACCACAGCAGGAGGCCCCACATCAGCTTGAGGCTGCAGATCCGGAGATCCCGATCCAGTCAGTCCCCCCTCTACAGCAGCCAGACTCTCAGCCCACCACTGCCACAGAGACCCCAGCTACCATCCCTACCAGTGATGACACTCCTTCACACCTGGCTTGATTGAGCATCGGGGACGATGCTTCATTTTAAGTGTGGGGAGGTCGCCATCTCTGGCGTTTATTTTGGTGAACTACTACATACTTTTTCTTTTATTTTGGATATTTTTCTATATTTTTCTCTTTTTCTTGTATTGTTATTTTCTGAGTACTTATACATTGCTACTTGTGTATTTTACTCTATTTTCTGCATTTTGCATTTTTTGTTCATATTTTAGTTATTTAGTTCATTTTAGTTATTTAGTTTAGTTTGCAATTCTAACTTATTAGTGGATCAATTAGTATAGTTTACCCTTTTTACATAAAGATAGCTTAGTTATAGCTTAGTTTAAATTGACAAATATAAAAAAGAGTAAGCTAGGAACTTGAACATAATAGATTTAGATCCATAAAACCTTGTATATATAGCATTACATGATGTAGTTAAACTGACAACATTACATCAAGGAGAAACATTAAAACTTCAAAAGCTACCCTAAATTACTTTTTAAGAGAATAATGAGAATTTTTAACTAAACCTGCATGACATACATAAGTGATAAATGATTTTTCAGCTAGAGAACACATAGCCTGTGAGTTTTGAGCTTAACTGTATGGTTACATTCAAACCATAATTTTATTCCTGTGTGTTCCAAACCTTCTTTCTTATTCTGGTGTTCTTTACTTTGTTTTAGTCTATATGTCCGATTATAGAATATAGGTACATCTCAAAATAATGATTGAGGCCATCATTTGATCTTAGCTCACTTACCCCAAATTAGCCTACCTTTTACATCACCTTTGTTAGCCCCCTTTGAGCATTTTAAAACCCCTTATTCTATTTTAGCCAAATTACTAGCCTTAAGCAGAAAAACAAAAGAAAATCCCAAGTGAATCCTTGGTTAGCTTAAGATAGAAAATTATAAATAGAGTAAAATGTGGGAAACTTATTGGGAACATAGTTGATAAAGACAAAAGGTAGAAAAATTAAAAAGAATAAAGCAACTCAAAATTTTGGGAAGCAGGCTCATGAAAATTCAAATTAATTAAAATTACCATGTGTATTCAAAAAAAAAAAAAAAGAAGTTAGTTTTCAAGCATGTAAATAAGGGGGTACAAAAAAAAAGAAAAAAAAAAGAACTCTTCAATGCAAAATAAAAAGCAATGCACATGGGATAAAAACAAGAATTGAAACATGAGCATGTGACATCAAAAGCAAGAAATAGGGAGAATAGGTAAAGAAGCATTATTTTACCAAGTATGTATGTTAGGTGAGATCTTAGTCTAATTAAGGATTCAGTTATTAGCTCACTTAGCCTTATACATATATCCTTACCCTTTACCTTGACCCCATTACAACCTTAATTAAAGACCTCATGATTTTTGGTATGACTATGTTCTATAATTGTTGATTGGTTAGACGAAAAACAAAGTTATAGAAAGGAGGAATAAAAAGAAGAATAGAGTGATTAACCCAATAAACACTGAGTGATTAGAGAGAAAACACAAAATCCAGTGAGGGTTCAAAAGCTCATTAACATTTATCTCTGATTGTCTTGCAAGTTTTTTTTCTCATCTCATTTGCAAAAACATGCTTTATTATTTGAGGGTTAGCTATATATATATATATATATTCTCCTTGAGAATGTGAAATAATTTGACTACATGTAGGCTTTATATATGAGTGGATGAATTAGAATTGCATGACTCATTAGGTATATGCATTTAGCATAGGTTGCATTTCATAACATTCCATCACTTTAACCTTAATTATTTACCTTGGATTTAGCATGAGGACATGCTAGTGTTTAAGTGTGGGGAGGTTGATAAACCCATATTTCATGAGTTCTTTTGTGCTTAATTAGAGTAATTTATTCAACTCTTCACCTACTTATTCACATTAATTGCATGGTTTTACTTTTCCTTCCTTATTATGTCATATTGTGAAAAACATGTTTCCTAAGCTTTGAAAATTAATTATTTTAATTACCTTTATTTCCATTCGATGCCGTGATTAGTGTGTTGAGTAGTTTCAGATTTTCTAAGGTAGAATGACTTAAAGGATGGAAAAGAAAACATACAAAAATGGAAGGAGAAAGCAAAACAGAGCTTTGAAGGAAACTGGTATTCACGCGATCGCATGGATGACGCGATCGCGTGCCAAGCACGAATCAGCAGCGATGCGGCTGCATGACTGACGCGACAGCGCGCCTTAAGCAGAACGCATATGACGCGGTCGCATGACTGACGCGACCGCGTGGCAAGGAAAAGCTCCAAATGACGCGACAGCGTGACCCACGCGGACGCGTGATAGAGGCCACGTATCAAAATTTACAGAATATGCCCCCAGCGAATTCTGAAGCCCTTTTTGGCCCAGATCCAAGTACAGACAGCATAGACCAGAGGTTATAAAGTGTGGGAATACACCCATTCAAAGAGAGCTCGCATATTTTACTTTTCAATGATTTAGATTTAGTTGAGAGGGAGATCTTCTCTCTCTCTCTTTTAGGATTTAGGATTTCTTCTTGTTTTAAGAGTAACTCTGGATCCCAGGTTTAATGTTCTTCTATTTTAGTTTTACTTTTCTTTATTTATTCCAATATTTGAATTGATTATTATAATTTGATTTACGAATTATTCCATGTTACAGACAGTTATTTGAATTAACGATAATTGAGGTATTTTCAGTTTATGATTGTTCTCTTTGATTTAAGTCACCATTGCTTCCTATATAAGGATATTTTTATTATTCCAGCAATTTACTTTTTCCCCTTTTGGTTCTGGTTAAGAATTTAGTAACTCAACAATTATTAAACTCAACATAATTGATAATCGTTATCTTGCTAATTGAGCTGAACTTAAATAATCCCAACCTTTTCTTAGGAAATAATTAGGATTCAAAAGTCAATTTAATTAGTCCCTTGACTTTCCTTTGCCCTGGTAAAGGTTGACCAAGTGGAGTTTAGATTCAACTTTCATTATAGTTGAGAGAGATAACTACGTTAGACCTCCAACTTTTCTTACCTTGCCAAAAGTCTGCTTTACAGTATTTATTTATTTTAATTGCCATTTACTTTACTTGTCATTTAAATTACTTGCTTCTCATCTTCTAAACCCCGATTACAACCTTTATAGCCAATAATAAGAACATACTTCCTCGCAGTTCCTTGAGAAGACGACCCGAGGTTTGAATACTCGGTTAACAATTTTTAAAGGGGTTTGTTACTTGTGATACCCAAAACGTTTGTACGAAGGGATTTTTGTCGGTTTAGAGACTATATCTACAACGCAACTGTTTCTATGAATCTCTTTACTGGTAAAAATCCTAACGTCAAAGTCCCAGTGAGGTATTGATGATATGTCATCATGTCATATTTTTCTATACTTTTTCATACATAAAATTTATGATTAGTGCTTAAATATTGCATTCTTTTGTGTTTAAATGGTAGATTTTCTTGATCTTTTGATTTTATAAACTTTGTAGGAAATAAGAAGAAAAAGTAGCAAAAAATCACAAAATAGGCTAAAAAGGAGAAAAAGAGTTTTGGGGCATACTTTGAAGTTAGAACACACTTTGATGCCTTAGGCCACGCTTTTAAAAGTGTGGCCCATGACCAAGTAGCGCTCAAACAAGGCATCAGCGCTCAATTTGAAGAGAGCGCTAAGTTAAAAGAGTTAACTTTTTCGGGCTTTTCTAAAGCCTTGTGACAGCATGACCATGTCTTCTTCAAAGGGCCATAACTTGAGCTACAGATGTCCAATTGATGCGATTCTAGTTGTGTTGGAAAGATGACATTCAGAGCTTTCCAACGATATATAATGATCCATATTTGCCATGAAATTAAAGCACAAGTGAAAGGCATCTTTAAGGCCCAAAAATCAACCAAAAATGGGGCAGCCAAGGCTCGAAAAGGGAACCAGGGTAGGGCCCAAGGGAACAAGGCAAAGGCATAGCGCTCAGTTAACTTAGTTAACTTTATCGTGCCTCATTCAAAAGAAAATACAAGGAGCAGCACACTAAAGGGAGCCACTAAGAATCGAACCTTGCACATGAAAACCAAGAGAAGCGCTACACCAAGCAAGGGAGCAAAGGCATTGGGCGCTCAGTTACTTTACTTCACTGAGCGCTATGTCTAAACCAAGCAAGGCTGGACGCATCAACACAATAAGGCATGTGTAGCGCTCAGTTTACTAACTTAACTGAGCGCTCCACTGGAGGTGCACCAACCCACCTGACCCAAGCCACCAAGCATCTCAAAACCAAATCAACACATTTCATTGAAGCCCCAAAGCAAGCAAAGCCCATATCATCACTCAAAGGCACAAGAACAAGCTAGATTAGGAATTTCATTTAATTTGTAATTTGATTTCAATTCCAATTTTATTTTCATTTTTGTAAAGCCTATATAAAGGCATCAATTTCATTTCATTAGAGAAGGCTGGCTCCATTAGAGAGCAGTAGGAGTATGAGTAGAATAGAGAGCTCTCTTTTAATTTTCCTTGTTGAATTTGAAGAATTAAAAATCAGATCTGAGTTTTGTTTCCTATTTCATTTTCTCTCCTCTGCACTTTCTCTTCTGTTTTGATCGAGAGAGCAATTGAGCTCTTGGCTTTCTTTCTGTTTTTGCTATTCCATGAAAATTGTTGATTTTTCTTAAGGATTTCAGAATTAATCTAAGTCTTCTTGCTGCTTTTAATTCTTCTACATTTCTACATTTCTGTTTTGGTACTGAATTGATCTGAGAGCTCTCTAGTTTACTACACTTCACATTCTTCAATTCTGTTTTAATTCCCAACACCCAATTCCTTTTACTTTCCCTACAATTTAATTCTTCTGCAATTGTTCTAAGTTCCGCTTACTGTTGTCTTTAAATTCCATGCATACAATTCTCTTTACATTTGATGTAATTTACATTTCTTGCTCTTTAAGTTTCTGCCAATTTACTTTTCTTGCTCTTTAAGATTCAGTCACTTTACTTTCTGCACTTTTAATTCTTACAATTTACTTTCTGTTACTTCAATTTCATCAAATTCACCAATGTTAGCTTGACTAAACTAATTATCCCCTAAAGTTACTTGATCCATCAATCCCTGTGGGATCGACCTCACTCTTGTGAGTTATTACTTCTTGATGCGACCCGGTACACTTGCCGGTGAGTTTTGGTGTGGAATTCTAATTTCCACCCATTAGGTATCCTGTGTAAAATAATAAAATAAAAATGCTAAATAAAATAAATAAATAAGTTTTGAAAATAATAACTAAAATTAAAAAAAATTAAAAATTAATAGGAAAAATAAACAAGACAATTAAAATAAAATTAACTAGGTGACACCAAACTTAAATTCAGAAATTAAGGAAAAATATTAGTGCTATTAAAAAAATTTTTTTGAAAATAATTAACAAAATTTAAATAAAATTAAAACTAAAATGCCTAATCTAAACAATCAAACAACTGATAGTTGTTAATCACTATCAATCTCCAGCAACAGCGCCAAAACCTTGGTGCGGTGTTTTATAACCCACAAACTAACCGGCAAGTGCACCGGGTCGTACCAAGTAATACCTCAGGTGAGTGAGGGTTGATCCTACGAGGATTGATGGATCAAGCAATAATAATTGAGTGATAGGCTTAGTCAGGCAAGCAGAAAGGAGTGTTGAATGTTCAAGGAGCATTAAACAATCGTTCAGAAATTAAAATAGTAAAGTAAATGAGTTGGGAATAAAATATGGAGAAGGCAGTTAAGGTTTCAGAGTTATCTATTTTCCGGATTGACTTTTCTTATTAACTATTTTAATTATGCAGGATTTAATTCATGGCAAATTATGTGTGACTAGACCCTAATTCCTTAGACCTTTCTAGTCTCCTCTAAAATTCATCAATTGCCAATTTCTTGGTCAATTAATTCCAATTAGAGGGTGATGATCAAATTCCAGTTTATATGCCACAAAAATTCTAATTACCCAAATATAAGAGGATTATATGTCACATATCCCGTTAAATCCAGATAATTAAAATTTAGGAGAATATGTTTTCAAGCTGTTATTCAAGTAAAGAGCTTTTCCAAGTTACACAAGAACGCAATTAGAAAGAGGGTCATACTTCCCTTCTATCCAATTTCATAAAATAGAGAACGAAAAAAATTCTTAAATATAAATCAAGACATGAATTAAAATAGAAAAACAATAAAATCAATCCATACAATAAACAGAGCTCTTAACCTTAACAATGGAGGATTAGTTACTCATGGTTCAGAGAGAAAATAGGATTGTAAATTGGAATGGAATAATGTTGTGTTCGAATCCCCCTGTTGGAATCCCTTTCTATATCTAATCCTAATTTATTTAAAATCTATCTTCTAAAACTAAAATAATATCTTTTTCTATTTTCTAATAAAAATTAAAATTTAAATCAAAATTAATTAAAGCAATCAGCATGTCTTCAATTGATGGATGGGGACCACCTGCTTCGTAGGGTCCATGCCTAACTTGGAGTGGACATAAACCTTCTTGTGTGAATCTCCCTTGAGTCTCTGCTATCTCCTAGCTCTAGTCTGTGTTTCTGGGCCAAAAATTGGGTCGAAACTCGGCCTGAAATTGCCCCCAGTGTTTTCTGCGAATTCTGCAAGTTGCGCATGTCATGCGTACGCATCAGTCACGCGTACGCGTCGATGGTCCTTTTCGTGTGTCACGCGTACGCGTCAGGTACGCGCACGCGTTGCTGAGCAACTTCGCTTTTCATGCGTACGTGTCAAGTACGCACACGCGTCGCTCCTCGTTGGTCAGCTCCTTGGTTTCTTCTCTTTCTCTGCAGAAACTCCATCAAATCCATCCGAATGCTACCTAAAATAAATAAAATTGCACAAGACTCAAAGTAGCATCCATAGTGGCTAAAAGATTTTTAATTCTTGATTAAACTCAACAATTTAAATGAAAATTCACTAGAAAAAGATATGAAAGATGCTCACGCATCATGCATTAATTGGGAATGCCTGTGTGAATTTAATATGCTTAATTGTTATACTTGCTACCTGCATTACTTGTATTCTAATTGTGTTTGCCATTGTCTGCTTGTTTGTCTGTGTGGTTTCACCGGAGTTGGAGGATTTAGAGGAAAGTAGATGATGGAGGGTTTGGATGGAGTTTTGGTTAAGTTTAGGGACCTTAGAGGACCACCCTTGTTTATGGTTTTCCATTTTAATTGTTTAAGTTTTATAATCTAAGTGTCGGAGTTCTAGGATTGCCTCTGACTTTTCCAGGACCTTATATCTTATGTATGTGGCACCATTACCATGCTGAGAATCTCCGGTTCTCATTCCATACGGATATTTGTGTTTTTTAGTTGCAGGTTGAGAGGCACCTCGCTAGGCGTCTGGAGTTCTCTACAGCGAAGTGGAGCTTTTGGGATTTTACATTTTGTTCTATTTAGTTATATCTATATGTATAGAACTCTCCTTATGTATATATGTTTTACTTTTGCACCTCATAGAGGTTTTATGGAGAACTAGGATTTCTTTATTAGTAACTTAGACCTTGGGTTTTATATATATCTATGTAAATATCCTCCGACCAACCCTAGCTTCGCAAGCTGAGCTCGGCAGGCTTGAATATTTTGTACTTTGACTATCTACTCTCCTTGTTTATATATTTATGTTTGTGTACTTATGCTTTCTTCGTATGCAAACAACGTTATTTCTGAGCATTGCGCTTTTAATTTTCACGAATTCGCTTTAGTTGTCCCTTCAAGACTCTTCGAGTATTATATTCTTTCTATTATATATATATATATATATATATATATATATATATATATATATATATATTATTTTAAATATCGTAATACCACACCACCTCTATTTTACGACTTAAGCGTAAAGCTCTGTGTGGTACAGTGTTACAAGGAGAAATCTATAGCATATGTATACAAAGATAAAGCTGTAGGAGGTGAGAACCTCGTCCTCGAAAGGATTCTCACTATAGGGTTTGAGAATTGTTATAAGAAGATTTGTATAATGAGAAGAATTGTTTTCAAAGCAGTGATTATCATTCGTCCTATGAATCTTTTAAAAACCAATGGCTAATCATCCAAAACCTTTTAAAAAAATAATATTTAATTCTTCAGAAATCCAAAAGCTTTCTTTTTTTATAAGAAAATATTAATTAATTTCTTAGACTGTATGAATGACTAACTTGTTCCAAGCATAGGTTCATTAAGTCTATGTTGAACTAGCTTGATTTTTCATACTTTACTAGAACCTCAATCAGAAACCAATCACGGCCCAGCCCAAGCAACTCAATCAAATCAACAATCAAATCATCACATTAGGAAAACAACCTTTAGCTTCACCACCGCCAGCATGAGAGATCTCTCAGTTGCACACACATACAATACAAATAAGAAAAATACAAATAGGATACAAATACAGCAAGTAGGGCAAATAGTAGATAAGCAAAGTTAAATAAATAGGCAAACCAAAAAAATGTACACTCAAGAAAAACATACAAATGCATATGATATATGCCTGTCCTATGGCTGATGATATCATTTGCCAGTTACATAACCAGTCCAACATGTCTTGGTAGCTAACCGTGGAAGTCCCTTTGTACGCACATCTCCAAGCTCCACAATATCCATGGAAAAGACCCCAAACTCATCTATGGAAGAGACAAAATCCCAAGCTCAAACTCATATATATATATATGCATGGCCATGGGGAAACCTGGGGAGTTAAAGTGCTCGGTCACATCTTACATACAGAGGGTTAATAATTTGTCTCAATTTTGCAAGTCACATATACTTTTAATTCATTATTTATCAATTTCATTATCATCATCAATTCATTATTTTCTAAATAAATCAAACTCAAAACATATAATCTTTAAAACTAAATCTTTCAAAATAATCACTTCAAACGAAGCCTCCAATTTTTATAAAAATTTTGACAGCATCTGCTCTAAAACTTAGACTCTGTCACCCTTTTCGGGTCCCATCCAAACATTCCTCAATCATTTCCAAATAGCAAATTATTTTCAATAATCAAACCGTTTCTAAATATCAAATCCTTCTCAAATTTGTTTTAAACCGAATTCCGATAACAAATCAGGTTCAATATCAAATCAAATTTCAATATTAAATCTCTTCCAAACCAAACCAATTCCAATATTAAATCTTTTCCAAAATCAAATCATTTCCAGTATTAAACTAAATTTCAGTATTAAATCTTTTCAAAAGTCAACTTATTTTCAATAACAAAACATTTCCAAATTTTAAGAAAACCAATTCGGCAACCGCCAATTGAACAAATCATTAACTAAAAATATTTAACCTTTTCAAATAGTCAATAATTCCACTAAACAAACAATTATAATCATTTAGAGCAACTCAATTCAATCCATAAGACTTATGAAATCACAAAAATATACTTTTCGCATCAATATCAACTTGTAACAATTCTTGAAACTAAAATAAGTTTAAGAAAAGCGTTTCTACTTCGAATAGTCGAACCCATAACCAAATGCATAAAAAAACCCTTTGTTCTCAGCCCGCAATTACGGCAGCCATAACCACAGCTCCATACCGCTTCCGCAACAACAACTGCAATTCCAAATGCGACAAGCAATAACCGGAACTCAACCCTACATTGCCAAAACCTTAGAAACATATACAGAAAAGTGGCTAAAAGAGTTTTCCACACAAAAGCAACTTACTGCACAAAAAGAAACTAAGAATGGAACAGCCACAGCTTCAGTGATGACTTTTGGAGAGCAGAACGATGGCTAAGCTCTGGCGGGGTGCTTACACCAAAGGTAGAAGCAACCACCAGCCGTGGCGCCAGTAAGGAACGACCTTTTACGGCGGTGCACAGCTCGACGGGGCTCGACAGTGGCGAGGAACGCGACGGCATGAACAACGTGCGGGCAGTGGCGAACGACAGCGACTCTTCCCCCTTTTCGCGTCGGGTTCCCCTCATGGTGGCTCGACGGCGTCAATAGCAACGGCTTCTCTCTCTCTCTCTCTCTCTCTACTAGTGCCCGGTGGTTTGATAGCGATGGCAAGTCCAATGCCATCGGCATGGTTTCCCCCTCCCTCCTCTTTTTCTTTCTTTACTCCATGGGTCTGGGTGCGTTTGTTAGTTTAGGAAGAAAGGGAAAGGGGGATGGTTAGGTTAGGGTTTTGTGTGTGGGGGGAGGGGGATTAGAATTCGGGTTAGATAAAATTAGGGTTTGATAATTTTAATCAAATTAGGGTATATTGTATTAATTTAAAATCTAATTTAATCCCTTAAAATTACTTTAAAAATATTATTTAATTATCAATTTTCTAATTAGCTTTTAATAAAGTATTATAATTTAAAATTAGAGATAATATAATTTATTTTCTTTGTTCATAAAATTAAAGTATTAAATTCCAAAATCTCAATTATTTAAACTAAATCATATAAAATTCTTATTCTTTTAAAACTACTAAGCTTTATAATTTAAATAAATAAAATTTTTTAATAATTATAAAATTAGATAAAAATTCTAATTTGAATAGTCAAAATCGCATTATTTTTAAATTTCTAAAACTTTAAATTGTAAATAAGAAAATACTCAATAATTTGTAAAATTAGATAAAAACCTTAATTTATTTTAAACTCAATTTATCAAAACTTGATTTAATTACTTTTAGTAAAATAATTTTTTAAAATAAAGTATTTAATAAATAAATAAATAAATTTAAAATCGTCTCTTAATAAGATTTTTCAAAAGTTTTGGGTCTTATAGGGTGCTTCTGTGATTTTCACACATGGCTGGGAGGTAACTGTTACTTATGGTTTTCTTGTTCTTCATTTATGAACTTCAATATGATGTTCGATAAATTGAAGTGTTGTTATTTGGTGCACGAAATTGTGATCATCAACAATGGCGCCAAAGGACTTGGAGCTCTTAAACGTGAATCACACTTTGTCACAATTCCGCACAACTAACCAGTAAGTGCACTGGGTCGTCCAAGTAATAAACCTTACGTAAGTAAGGGTCGATCCCACGGAGACTATCGGCTTGAAGCAAGCTATGGTCACCTTGTAAATCTCAGTCAGGCTAATTCAGATGGTGATGGAGAATTGATAATTAAAAGATAAATAAAACATAAAATAAAGATAGAGATACTTATGTAATTCTTTGGTTGGAATTTCAGATAAGCGTATTAAGATGCTTTGTTCCTCCTGAACCTCTGCTTTCCTATTGCCTTCTTCCAATCATTCATACTCCTTTCCATGGCAAGCTTTATGTTGGGCATCACCATTGTCAATGGCTACTTCCCGTCCTCTCAGTGAAAACGTTCCAAATGCGCTGTCACCGCACGGCTAATCATCTGTTGGTTCTCGATCATGTTGGAATAGGATGCATTGATCCTTTTGCGTCTGTCACACGCCCAACAATCGCGAGTTTGAAGCTCGTCACAGTCATCCCTTCCCAGATCCTACTCAGAATACCACAGACAAGGTTTAGACGTTCCGGATCTCAGGAATGGCCGCCAATAATTCTAGCCTATACCACGAAGGTTCCAATCTTAGATTAGAAACCCAAGAGATACACATTCAAGCTTGTTTGCATGTAAAACTGAAGTGGATGTCAGTCACGCGTTCATAGGTGAGAATGGTGATGAGTGTTACATAATCATCACATTTATCATGTTCTTGGGTGCGAATGAATATCTTGGAGAAGAAATAGACTTGAGTTGAATAGAAAAACAATAGTACTTTGTATTAATTCATGAAGGACAGCAGAGCTCCACACCTTAATCTATGGTGTGTAGAAACTCCACCGTTGAGAATACAAAAGTGATAATGGTGTAAGCATGGCCGAATGGCCAGCCTCCAAGGTCTAGGGACTAAACATCCAAAGATCTCCCCTAATACAATAGTATAAGGTCCTATTTATAGAGAACTAGTAGCCTAGGGTTTACAGAAATCAGTAATTAATGCAGAAATCTTCTTCCGGGCCCACTTGGTGTGTGTTTGGTCTGAGCATTGAAGCTTTTATATGTAGAGACTTTTTTTGGAGTTAAACGCCAGCTTTTGTGCTAGTTTGGGCGTTTAACTCTAGCTTTTGTGCTAGTTTTGGAGTTAAACGCCAGAATTCTTGAGCTGACTTGGAACGCCTATTTGGGCCATCAAATCTTAGATAAAGTATGGACTATTATATATTTCTGGAAAGCCCAGGATGTCTACTTTCCAACGCAATTGAGAGCGCACCAATTGGGCTTCTGTTGCTCCAGAAAATCTACCTCGAGTGCAGGGAGATCAGAATCTAACAGCATCTGCAGTCCTTTTTCAGCCTCTGAATCAGATTTTTGTTCAGGTCCCTCAATTTCAGCTAGAAAATACCTGAAATCACAGAAAAACACACAAACTAATAGTAAAGTCCAGAAGAGTGATTTTTATTTAAAAACTAATAAAAACATAATAAAAACTAACTAAAATATACTAAAAACATACTAAAAACAATGCCAAAAAGCGTATAAATTATCCGCTCATCACAACACCAAACTTAAATTGTTGCTTGTCCCCAAGCAACTGAAGATCATATATAGGATAAAAAGAATAAAATGTACAATGCATACAAAAAAACATCTATGAAGATCAGTATTAATTAGATGAGCGGGACTTTTAGCTTTTTGCTTCTTAACAGTTTTGGCATCTCACTTTACCCTTTGAAGTTCAGAATGATTGGCATCTATAGGAACTCAGAATCCAGATAGTGTTATTGATTCTCCTAGTTAAGTATGTTGATTCTTGAACACAGCTACTTTATGAGTCTTGGCCGTGACCCAAAGCATTTTGTTTTCCAGTATTACCACCGGATACATAAATGTCACAGACACATAACTGGGTGAACCTTTTCAGATTGTGACTCAGCTTTGCTAGAGTCCCCAATTAGAGGTGTCCAGAGCTCTTAAGCACACTCTTTTTGCTTTTGGACCACGACTTTAACCGCCCAGTCTCAAGTTTTCACTTGACACCTTCACGCCACAAGCACATGGTTAGGGACAGCTTGGTTTAGCCGCTTAGGCTAGGATTTTATTCTTGTGGGCCCTCATATCCACTGATGCTCAAAGCCTTGGATCCTTTTTATCACCCTTGCCTTTTGGTTTAAAGGGGTATTGGCTTTTTCTGCTTACTTTTTTTTTCTTCCTTTTTTTTTCTGTAAGCTTTTCACTGCTTTTTCTTGCTTCAAGAATCAATTTTATGATTTTTCAGATCATTAGATAACATTTCTCCTTTTCCTATCATTCTTTTCAAGGGCCAACAATTTTAACATTCATAAACAATCAAATTCAAAAATATGCACTGTTCAAGCATTCATTCAGAAAAATAATAGTATTGCCACCACATCAAAATAATTAAACTGTTTTAAAATTTGAAATTCATGCACTTCTTTTTCTTTTTCAATTAAAAATATTTTTCGTTTAAGAAAGGTGATGGATTCATTTTCATAGCTTTAAGGCATAGACACTTAGACACTAATGATCATATAATAAAGACACAAACATAAATAAATATAAAGCACAATTTTCAAAAAACAGAAAATAAAAAACAAGGAAATTAAAGAACGGGTCCACCTTAGTGATGTCGGCTTGTTCTTCCTCTTGAAGATCTTATGGAGTGCTTGAGCTTCTCAATGTCTCTCCCTTGCCTTTGTTGCTCCTCTCTCATGGTTCTTTGGTCTTCTCTAATTTCATGGAGGAGGATGAAATGCTCTTGGTGCTCCACCCTTAGTTGTCCCATGTTGGAACTTAATTCTCCTAGGGAGGTGTTGATTTGCTCCCAATAGTTTTGTGGAGGAAAATGCATCCCTTGAGGCATCTCAGGGATTTCATGATGAGGAGTTTCCTCATGCTATTGGTGAGGTTCTCTCACTTGCTCCATCCTTTTCTTAGTGATGGGCTTGTCCTCATCAATGAGGATATCTTTCTCTATGTCAATTCCAGCTGAATTGCAGAGGTGACAAATAAGATGAGGGAAGGCTAACCTTGCCATAGTAGAGGACTTGTCCGCCACCTTGTAGAGTTCTTGGGATATAACCTCATGAACTTCTACTTCCTCTCTAATCATGATGCTATGAATCATGATAGCCTGGTCTATAGTAACTTCAGACCGGTTGTTAGTAGGAATGACTGAGCGTTGGATGAATTCCAACCATCCCCTAGCCACGGGCTTGAGGTCATGCCTTCTTAGTTGAACCGGCTTCTCTCTTGAATCTCTCTTCCATTGAGCGCCCTCTTCACATATGTCCATGAGGACTTGGTCCAACCTTTGATCAAAGTTGACCCTTCTAGTGTATGGGTGTGCATCTCCTTGCATCATGGGCAAGTTGAACGCCAACCTTACATTTTTCGGACTAAAATCTAAGTATTTCTCTCGGACCATTGTAAGCCAATTCTTGGGGTCCGGGTTCACACTTTGATCATGGTTCTTGGTGATCCATGCATTAGCATAGAACTCTTGAACCATTAAGATTCCAACTTGTTGAATGGGGTTGGTGAGAACTTCCTAACCTCTTCTTCGGATCTCATGTCGGATCTCCGGATATTCGCCCTTTTTAAGCTTAAAAGGGACCTCGGGGATCACCTTCTTCTTGGCCACAACTTCATAGAAGTGGTCTTGATGCACCTTTGAGAGAAATCTCTCCATCTCCCATGATTCGGAGGTGGAAGCTTTTGCCTTCCCTTTCCTCTTTCTAGAGGTTTCTCCGGCCTTTGGTGCCATAAATGGTTATGGAAAAACAAAAAGCTTTAGCTTTTATCACACCAAACTTAGAAGGTTGCTCGTCTTCGGGTAAAAAAAGAAAGAAGAGAGTAGAAGAAGAAGAAATAGAGGAGATAGAGGGGGCTTTTTGTTTCGGCCAAGGGAGAGAAGTAGTGTTTAGTTTATGTGAAAATGAAGGAGTGAAGATGGGTTTATATAGGAGTGGAGAGGGGGGTATGGTTCGGCCATTATGGGTGGGTTTGGGTGGGAAAGTGGTTTGAATTTGAATGGTGAGGTAGGTAAGTTTTATGAAGGATGGATGTGAGTGGTGAAGAGAATGGTGGGATTTGATAGGTGAGAGGTTTTTGGGGAAGAGGTATTGAGGTGATTGGTGAATGGATGAAGAAGAGAGAGAGGTGGGGTAGGTGGGAATCCTGTGGGGTCCACAGATCCTGAGGTGTCAAGGATTTCTCATCCCTGGACCATGTGGCATGCAAAACGCCCCTTGCTGCCAATCCTGGCGTTAAACGCCAGGCTGCTGCCCATTTCTGGCGTTTAACGCCAGCTTCTTGCCCATTCCTGGCATTAAACGCCAGTCTGGTGCCCATTTCTGGCGTTAAACACCCAGAATGGTGCTAGACTAGGCGTTTAACGCCCATTCTGCTACCCTTACTGGCGTTTAAACGCCAGTAAGTTTCTCCTCCAGGGTGTTCTATTTTTAATACTGTTTTTACTTCTGTTTTTTCTTTTTCAATTATTTTTGTGACTTCACATGATCATAAACCTACAGAAAACATAAAATAACAAAAGAAAATAGAAATTTAATATAGATAATTAAAGATTGGGTTGCCTCCCAACAAGCGCTTCTTTAATGTCAATAGCTTGACAGTGGCTCTCATGGAGCCTCACAGATGTTCAGAGCAATGTTAGAACCTCCCAACACTAAACTTAGAGTTTGACTGTGGGGGTTCTGTTTGACTCTGTATTGAGAGAAGCTCTTCATGCTTCCTCTCCATGGTGACAGAGGGATATCCTTGAACTTTAAACACAAGGGAGTCTTCATTCACTTGAATGATCAATTCTCCTCTGTCAACATCAATCACAGTTTTTGCTGTGGCTAGGAAGGGTCTGCTAAGGATCATGAATTCATCCATACACTTCCCAGTCTCTAAGATTATGAAATCAGCAGGGATGTAATGGTCTTCAACCTTTACCAAGACATCCTCTACAAGTCCATAAGCCTGTTTCTTTGAATTGTCTGCCATCTCCTGTGAGATTCTTGCAGCTTGTACCTCAATGATCCCTAGCTTCTCCATTACAGAGAGAGGCATAAGGTTTATACTTGATCCTAGGTCACACAGAGCCTTCTAAAAGGTCATGGTGCCTATGGTACAAGGTATTGAGAACTTTCCAGGGTCTTGTCTCTTCAGAGGTAATCTCTGCCTAGTCAAGTCATCCAGTTCTTTGATGAGCAATGGAGGTTCATCCTCCCAAGTCTCATTACCAAACAACCTGGCATTTAGCTTCATGATTGCTCCAAGGTACTTAGCAACTTGCTCTTCAGTAACATCTTTATCCTCTTCAGAGGAAGAATACTCATCAGAGCTCATGAATGGCAGAAGTAAATTCAATGGAATCTCTATGGTCTCAGTGTGAGCCTCAGATTCCCATGGTTCCTCTTTAGGGAACTCCATGGAGGTTAGTGGACGTCCATTGAGGTCTTCCTCAGTGGAGATCACTGCCTCTTCCTCCTCTCTAGGTTCAGCCATGTGAGACGTGTTTATGGCCTTGCACTCTCTCTTTGGATTCTCTTCTGTATTGCTTGGGAGAGTACTAGGAGGGAGTTCGGTAATTTTCTTACTCAGTTGACCCACTTGTGCCTCCAAATTTCTAATGGAGGACCTTGTTTCAGTCATGAAATTTTGAGTGGTTTTGATTAGATCAGAGACAATGGTTGCTAAGTCAGAGTGGCTTTGCTTAGAATTCTCTGTCTGTTGCTGAGGAGATGATGGAAAAGGCTTACTATTGCAAAACCTATTTCTTCCACCATTATTGTTGTTGAAACCTTGTTGAGGTCTCTGTTGATCCTTCCATGAGAGATTTGGATGATTTCTCCATGAAGGATTATAGGTGTTTCCATAGGGTTCTCCCATGTAATTCACCTATTCCATTGCTGGGTTCTCAAGATCATAAGCTTCTTCTTCAGAGGAAGCTTCCTTAGTACTGCCTGTTGCTGCTTGCATGCCAGACAGACTCTGAGAAATCATATTGACTTGTTGGGTCAATATTTTATTCTGAGCCAATATGGCATTCAGAGTATCAATCTCAAGAACTCCCTTCTTGGTGAGTTGTCCCATTATTCACAGGATTCCTTTCAGAAGTGTACATGAATTGGTTATTTACAACCATTTCAATGAGTTCCTGAGCTTCTGCAGGCGTCTTCTTTAGATGAAGAGATCCTCCAGCAAAGCTGTCCAATGACATTTTGGACAGTTCAGACAGACCATCATAGAAGATTCCTATGATGCTCTATTCAGAAAGCATGTCAGAAGGACATCTTCTGATTAATTGCTTGTATCTTTCCCATGCTTCATAGAGGAATTCTCCTTCCTTCTGTCTGAAGGTTTGGACTTCCACTCTAAGCTTACTCAATTTTTGAGGTGGAAAGTACTTTGCCAAGAAGGCATTGACTAGCTTTTCCCAAGAGTTCAGGCTTTCTTTAGGTTGTGAATCCAACCATGTCCTAGCTCTGTCTCTTACAGCAAAAGGAAAAAGCATAAGTCTGTAGACTTCAGGGTCAACCGCATTGGTCTTGACAGTGTCACAGATTTGCAAGAATTCAGCTAAGAACTGATGAGGATCTTCCAATGGAAGTCCATGAAACTTGCAATTCTGTTGCATTAGAGAAACTAATTAAGGCTTAAGCTCAAAGTTGTTTGCTCCAATGGCAGGGATTGAGATGCTTCTCCCATAGAAGTCGGGAGTAGGTGCAGTAAAGTCACCAAGTACCTTCCTTGCATTATTGGCATTGTGGTTTTCGGCTGCCATGGCTTCTTCTTCTTTGAAAAGCTCTGTTAGGCCCTCTAGAGAGAATTGTGCTTTAGCTTCTCTTAGTTTTCTCTTCAAGGTCCTTTCAGGTTCAGGATCAGCTTGAACAAGTATGCCTTTATCTTTGTTCCTGCTCATATGAAAGAGAAGAGAACAAGAAAGTAGGGAATCCTCTATGTCACAGTATAGAGATTCCTTGAGGTGTCAGAGGAAAAGAAGAATAGAAGGAGGAGGTAGATAGAAGAGAATTCGAACTTATCAAGAAGGATAGAGTTCGAATTGCACCATGAGGAGGAGTGTTAGTCCTTTAAATAGAAGGATGTGAGAAGAGGGGAAGAATTTTCGAAAATAAATTAAAAATATTTTAAAATAATAAAAAAAATTTTGAAAATTTGGTAAAGGATTTTCGAAAATTAAGATTGGGAAAAAAAATTAAGTGATTTTTGAAAAAGATTTTGGAATTAGAAATTAAAAAGATATGATTGAAAAGTAATTTTGAAAAAGATGTGGTTGACAAGATATGATTGAGAAGATATGATTGAAAATCAATTTAGAAAAAGAAAGTTTTTAAAATTAAAGTTGATTACTTGACTAACAAGAAATTAAATGATATGATTCTAAAATTTAAAATTTGATCCTTTCTTAATAGGCAAGTAACAACTTGAAAATTTTGAAGTAAATCATTAATTATAGCAAGGATTTTCGAAAATAATAAAAAAAATGGAAAGAAATTGATTTTGAAGAGATATGATTGAAAAAGGTTTGATTTTGAAAAATTATGAAGATTTGAAAAAAATTTGGATAAAAAAAAAATCTTCCCTCTAGTGTCATCCTGGCGTTAAATGCCCAGAATGGCATCCATTCTGGCGTTTAACGCCCAAACTGTTACCTTTTTGGGCGTTAAACGCCCAGCCAGGTACCCTGGCTGGCGTTTAAACGCCAGTTTTCCTTCTTCACTGGGCGTTTTGAACGCCCAGCTTTTTCTGTTTAATTCCTCTGCTGAATGTTCTGAATCTTCAATTCTCCGTATTATTAGCTTGAAAAGACTCAATTTTGAAAATATTTTTGAATTTTTTTAATGATGAGAAACAATAAAAATGATACTAAGATCAAATAAACAATGCATGCAAGACACCAAACTTACGAATTGACACTAACAAATTGAGAATGCATATGAGAAATAACAAAACACACAAAACAAGAGAATTTAAAGATCAGAGCAATGAAATCATCAAGAACAACTTGAAGATTAATGAAGAACATATTGCATGTTTTCGAAAAATGCAAGAAGAATGCAATTGACACCAAACTTAAAAATTGATACTAGACTCAAACAAGAAACATAAAATATTTTTTATTTTTATGATTTTATAAATTTTTTTTGTGATTTTCGAAACTTATATGGAAAAGAAAATAAAGGGATTCAAAACTTTTAATAAGAATTCCAGGAATCATGCAATGTTAGTCTAAAGCTTCAGTCTAAAAAGATTAGACATGGTTGGCCAAGCTTCAGCAGGACATTATATTCAGCAGCTAAATTGATGAGAATCAATCAGCTTTTGTGATGATAAAAGCATCACCTTGAAACTCTAGAATTCATTCTTAAAAATTCTGAAAAATAAAAAGAAAAGTACCTAGTCTGAGCAACAAGATGAACCGTCAGTTGTCCAAACTCGAACAATCCCCGGCAACGGCGCCAAAAACTTGGTGCACGAAATTGTGATCATCAACAATGGCGCCAAAGGACTTGGAGCTCTTAAACGTGAATCACACTTTGTCACAATTCCGCACAACTAACCAGGAGGTGCACTGGGTCGTCTAAGTAATAAACCTTACGAGAGTAAGGGTCGATCCCACGGAGACTGTCGGCTTGAAGCAAGCTATGGTCACCTTGTAAATCTCAGTCAGGCTAATTCAGATGGTGATGGAGAATTGATAATTAAAAGATAAATAAAACATAAAATAAAGATAGAGATACTTATGTAATTCTTTGGTTGGAATTTCAGATAAGCGTATTAAGATGCTTTGTTCCTCCTGAACCTCTACTTTCCTATTGCCTTCTTCTAATCATTCATACTCCTTTCCATGGCAAGCTTTATGTTGGGCATCACCATTGTTAATGGCTACTTCCCGTCCTCTCAGTGAAAACGTTCCAAATGCGCTGTCACCGCACGGCTAATCATCTGTCGGTTCTCGATCATGTTGGAATAGGATCCATTGATCCTTTTGCGTCTGTCACACGCCCAACAATCGCGAGTTTGAAGCTCGTCACAGTCATCCCTTCCCAGATCCTACTCAGAATACCACAGAAAAGGTTTAGACGTTCCGGATCTCAGGGATGGCCGCCAATAATTCTAGCCTATACCACGAAGGTTCCAATCTTAGATTAGAAACCCAAGAGATACACATTCAAGCTTGTTTGCATGTAGAACGGAAGTGGTTGTCAGTCACGCGTTCATAGGTGAGAATGGTGATGAGTGTCACATAATCATCACATTCATCATGTTCTTGGGTGCGAATGAATATCTTGGAGAAGAAATAGACTTGAGTTGAATAGAAAAACAATAGTACTTTGTATTAATTCATGAAGGACAGCAGAGCTCCACACCTTAATCTATGGTGTGTAAAAACTCCACCGTTGAGAATACAAAAGTGATAATGGTGTAAACATGGTCGAATGGCCAGCCTCCAAGGTCTAGGGACTAAACGTCCAAAGAACCCCCCTAATACAATAGTATAAGGTCCTATTTATAGAGAACTAGTAGCCTAGGGTTTACAGAAATCAGTAATTAATGCAGAAATCTTCTTTTGGGCCCACTTGGTATGTGTTTGGGCTGAGCATTGAAGCTTCCATGTGTAGAGACTTTTCTTGGAGTTAAACGCTAGCTTTTGTGCCAGTTTGGGCGTTTAACTCCAGCTTTTGTGCCAGTTTTTGAGTTAAACGCCAAAATTCTTGAGCTGACTTGGAATGCCTATTTGGGCCATCAAATCTTAGGCAAAGTATAGACTATTATATATTGCTGAAAAGCCTAGGATGTCTACTTTCCAACGCAATTAAGAGAGCGCCAATTGGGCTTTTGTAGCTCCAGAAAATATACTTCGAGTGCAGGGAGGTCAGAATCCAACAGCATCTGCAGTCCTTTTTTAGCCTATGAATCAGATTTTTGCTCAGGTCCCTCAATTTCAGCCAGAAAATACCTGAAATCACAGAAAAATAAAAAAACTCATAGTAAAGTCCAGAAGAGCGATTTTTATTTAAAAACTAATAAAAACATAATAAAAACTAACTAAAATATACTAAAAACACACTAAAAACAATGTCAAAAAGCGTATAAATTATCCGCTCATCATTATTCTTACAAATGTCCACATGTTGATAGGCATGACACAGCGGAGCAGGGACTAGCACAAGCAGAGAGTCCTCTGATGGCATCGAGCATTGGATCAGTTATAATTACATGAGGTAAGCGAGATTCTTTTATTCAGTTACAATTGCATAAGTTACTTATCCTGTTTTAGTACCTATTATTGATGATTAACTCAAAACTTATGTTGTAGCTTTTGTGGACACTGTACAACGACCTTGTACTGTAGGTCCTCTGTCCACTATGGCTGAAGGATGAGGTAAAGTGGGAGATATGAATGTCTGTTATTCTCCTAGTCTGTTTCAATATAGTTGAGTTTTACCATGTTGACTGGGTGAAACGCCAGTTTGGTGGTGAACAGCCAGTGCTAAGAGACCCGGTCAATATAGACAGGTTCCTGACCACCACAGGGTGGGGGAGGACTTATGGTGGCTTACCAAGCTTGCGGAGTGGTATGATGGTTGAAGGATTTAGTTTAAGGAGGGACGTAGGATCTCCATTCAATCGTTCACAAATTATCAGCCTACATAGGAGTACTGGGATTGATACCGGCAGGCTTGCTGAGTTAGACACCTATCAGGGTAGCATGTGCTTGATGACCCCAGGCTGTTGAACTTACCGGGTGACGTCCAGCCTATTACCAGCTAGCCGAGGGACTTATTGTAGCAATAACTCTGCAGTGCTTGCAGTAACCTCGGCACCTTATTGTATGACTTCTCCCAATCACCTTATATCTGTGCAATTTCCATTTACTCCGCCATCCAAAATTTTCTGTACGAGGATTTGAAGTGATAGCTTTACCTAACTGCACCTTGTAGAACAAGGAAGCTGATAGATTGGCTAGACTGTATCAATGGCAGGATGACACTGCAGATGAGGTTGCTCTCCAACTTTCGATGATATTGAGACATGGTGGGTGCTAAACACGTGTGCGCTCCTCCAACCCTACACACCTCCTAAACAAAATAACACATACATGGTTGGCATTTACACTAAATATAACAATCATAAATACAAAAATACACCACAGTTAAACCTGAACTCACCAATATTCGAGATTCTGTCGGAGGACAACATGGAGACTCCATGGACATCCTGTTGCATATTGCCAGCAATTCACATGGTACTTTAATCGGTCCGACTCGTAACTCAAAACTTAGCACTTCTGCGAATACTATAATTCTTTACACCCTGCATTACAAAATCTCTGCTCTTGAATCTGTGGTCAACCCAAAATTCCATACCACCGTCTAAGTTGTAGTCATTTTTACCCATGTTGAAAAATGAGATTTTCTCATGCATCGTGTCTAGATCAAGTGTATGATAGTGACTAGGTACAACTGATAAGGGAAGAATTGGGTGTCGGGCAGGCAAAAGAAGCCAAACTGATGCCTCGACCAGCGTCTCTGGTACAAATTCCTCCTCGTCATCATCTTCAGAAGAATGACTATTGTTGCTATCCACAGCATACTCCTCGTCAGAGTCCTCACCATCCACGTCCATCTCTTCCACTGGACTAGCAACGTGTAGCGAAGGTGGTGCGAGAGGTGGGTCATCCTACACAAAATCCAAGTGGCCAGATCCACCGCCACAACATCACCGGCCTCTACAGAAAGCTTCATCACTTGTTCCGCCATGATTTTTCCATGGATGTCAAAGATTAGGTGCACATTCTTGTTGCCATGGAGCCAAAACAGCCGAAATTGAAAGACTTCATTTTCCATCGATGCTAGCAGTCTATACCCCACCTTCTGATCTCTTTTCTCCTACAACCACCAACGCTACTCATTATTAGACTCTTCAGCTTAGACAAAGAATTTACTTGTCGGGTGCACAATAGAATAGAATTATCATACTCAAATATCACCCCAATGTCACTGTTTCTTGTAACACCCTAATTACCCTAAGCCTTACCTCGCGTCGTAAAGCAAAGGTTAATCAAAAGTTACGACAAGTCTAAAACTTATACATATAATATATAGAAGAAGTAATATATTCTAGAAGCCCGATGAAGGATACAGATCAAAAATAGGATTTGAAATGCGCAAAACATACACACGATGCTACAAACCTAACACACAAGATATAGATATAATATAGCAAAATATAGGAGTATAAGAATGTAAAGATCTAGCCATGACTCGTGGAGTTTAAGTCAGCTAGCTATATACAGACAATACAGAATTTTGAAAGTTAAAAACAACTTATACAAGTTTTTCTCTCAAAGTAAGCCTCTAGGCAAAATTAAATACAAAAGATGAGAGATATAAACAAAATAAGCAAAAAGACTCCAAAATATATCCAGGATCCTCCGCTCTGTCACCAACGAAGCAACTCACCGAGGTGGGTTGCAACCTGCATCTTGAAAAAAAATAACAGAATATGGTATGAGAATCGGAGGTTCTCAGTATGATAACAGTACCCAGTGATGTAAGATATAAGACTCCGGGACGCCAGAGGCAATCCTAGAACTTCATATCCACCACAAGATTCATCTAAAAGCATAACTAAAACAGGAAAGCAGAATTTAAAACCTTAACATATTAAAGGGTAATCTAACTTAGTGGATTTTCTAACTAATATCTCTCTGCTGTCCCACAGCCTTCACCAACCTATCCTCCATGCGATCCCATCGCCACCGCTTTCCGAACCTCCTCAATCCAGTAGAAAGCACAATTAATTACAATGCAAGTAAAACACAAGTATAGGCATATATATCAAGTAATTGAAATAATAGGGAATTAGGCATGTTATACAATTAGGCAAATAATTTCAAGTCGACAAAGCATACAAACATATAGAAGATGCATATGATGAATGCCTGTCCTACTGGCTGTGATATCACCTTGCCGGTTCAACTGCCAACCCGACACAACTCCATGGAGATGTCGGCCTTCGGAATCATAATGGGAACCCCCGAGATATGGTGCTCGAAACACCGTCCAGGATTTTGTGCCTGCACACTCTATTAATCCGAAGGGATGCAAGCGGGATACTCTTGCCACGGACCTCACATCTCAACGCAAGCGGGACGAACCACCGCCCTTACGCCGCCGCCGCCGCTATCTTGACAGGCGGGATCCAACCGCCGTCCCTTCCGGGCGCATAGCGTCTCAATAATCTCAATTTAAAAATGTTACATCAGTGGTTTTGAAAAATTTATTATTTCATTATATCAATAATTCATCATTTCAAACTCCAAGTTCTCGACTCATCTCAAACACTTTCCTTTCCAAACTCATTAGTTTATTAGTTTTCAATTCATATATCTTTCTCCCTTCTCACTCTACCAAACCCATCCTCAGTACACCAAAAACCTAAGCCTCTGTTTTCTAACTTTTCAAGGTATAACCAAATTAAATCTCATAGGACCTTTTCCCATTTTTCGATACCCGAAAATAAGCCAAAGAGTCTTAAAAAGTTGTCACAGAAGTTTACAAGCTTGTTGGAAAGGTGAAACAGTTAAAAACAAGAATTTAGTTGAAAAACAGGGCATGTGCGTACGCACAGGGGTGTGCGTGCGCATGCCCTAGAAGATTTTCAAAATGTGTGCGTACGCATAGAGGTGAGCGTACGCACAGATGTAAAATTTTCCAATTCTATTCACTCGCACAAGGTGTGTGAATGCCTTCAACAGAATGCACCTTCCAACGTGTGCGTGTGCACAGGGCTGTGCATGCGCACAGCTTGCAAAACCTTGTTGGTTGTGTTGTGTGCACGGGTCGTGCTAACGCTCTCAATAGTAAGCCTTCCCCTGTGTGTGCATACGCACAAGGCCGTGCGTGCACACAGGTTCAAAAACTCATAGAGGTGTGCGTGCACACAAGGCTGTGCATGCGCACACAAACCAGAAATCACAAATTCTGCAGCATTAACAGAATTCAGATTTCAACACTTAATTTTGAATGATCATAACTTCCTCTACAAATATCCATTTCCTACAAACTTTATATCCATTTAAAGATTTTTCAATGAACTTTAATTTAAAGCAAATTTCTAGAAAATTTGAAAACTGAGGCTCAAGTTATGATCCATCAAAGTTCACCAAAAATCCGTTTTTTCCAAAATTCCCAAAGTTCTCAATTTTCCAATTTCACAACCAAAACTAAACCACCATCTCATCAACTCCCAAAAGACATCAGATTTCACACTTACCATACCTCAATTCACCACTCCACCTTATGCAATCATCAATCCCCATTATCAAATACATAACAATACATTCATATTTCAACCAACACATTAATCAAATATCATTCCACCATTACCAACAATCATCATAATCAATTCCAATCTCAATCTTCAATACTATACTATCAACATCAACATTTTAGTTAATCAACAACCCAAATCATACATCATCATACAACAATTCCAACAACCAATTTAGTTCAATCCTATCCTATGAGTCACTAGCCTAAGTGTCCAGAAATATTATATATTACATAGAAAAATCGAAACCATACTTTGGTCGATTCTCAATATGCACAAAAACACAAATTGAGTGCAATTTAAGCTTCCAACCATAACCAAGTTACCAACCAACTCCAATAAGCATCAACAATGACTCCAAAGCTCCAATTAAGTGCCAACAATCACAATCTCAATCTATATACACATAATTTACAACAATTCAACCTAGAGTTCATCAAATCCATAAAACCACAAGAGATTTGAATTGTTCACCTTACTCAATGATTATTGGTGCAAAAACTCAATAGCAATCAAGTGCTAGAGTGTACCTAAACTCCCAAAATCACAAAATTTCACTCAATACAAAACCCTAAAATTCGAAATTTTGGAAGGAAGAACTGAGAGAGATTTCGTGATTTCCTTACCACTTTATTAGGTGGGTTCTGGAGAGCTCTTCGAGAGGATCGCGTGGCCCCAAACGGTGCGGCGATCGGAGCTCCATAGCTAAAGTTATGATAGATTGAAGTTGTATGTGAATAGTAACTATTCTCTCTTCCTTTTCCTTTCACTTCAGCCACTCACCTTGTGTGCGTGTGTGTGTGTTTATAGCTGATGGGTTCATTAATGGAGTGTTATATATGTTGGGCCCCAACTTGGGTCCAGTCCAACCCGTTAGCATTTTTAGCCCGTTTGGCCCAACTTTGCGCTAAACCTTTAAAATTAATGCCCGGTTTTCGACTTTAAATATTTTCCTGAGGTTTTCTACTGTTTTTACTGCTCTTACATAGTACTGGGCAGACTTAAACCAGTTCGACCGATTCAGCTGCCAGTTCGCGGTTTTACTCAATTTTTCGCAGAAAATACATTTTTCAACTCAGAAATATCTAATGAGTCCAAAAATTATATTTAAATCCTCAAATTCTCATTCTAAATTTTCGGATCCTACTTTGGGCAATATTAATTATTTACTTAAATGATTAATTAGTCTCGATTCTTACATTCTCCCCACCAAATAAGAAATTTTACCCTCAAAATTTAATGATTACCTGAGAATATCTCGGGGTAATCCTTCCGCATCTCGGAATCCAATTCCCAAGTATGCTCTTCCACTCCTGCTCTTCTTCACACTAGTGTCATGAATTCACACTGGTGTTACTTGAAACGTCAAGTTCTCCCTCAACTCGACTGACTCGGGCTCTAACACATGAGCCGCATCCGACGTGTACTTACGGAGTTGTGACACATGGAATACGTCAAGCAAGTTAGATAAGTGAGGCGGCAAAGCTACTTGATATACCACCGGCCCGAATCGCCTCAGAATCTCAAACGGTCCAATGAACCTCGGATTCAACTTCTTTGTTTTGATTGCTCTTCCGATCCCAGTTGTCGGTGTAACCCTCAGGAATACATGTTCTTCCACTTCAAATTCCAACGGTTTCCTTCAGTAGTCTCTGCTACCAAATTAGCACCTAAAACACTTACTTCACCAGTCTCATACCAACAAAGTGGAGATTGGCACTTTCACCTATACAGGACCTCATACAGAGCCATCCCAATGCTCGCACAAAAGCTATTGTTGTACGCAAACTCCACTAATGGCATGTAACGGTCCCAACTTCCAGGTTGATCCAAAACACATGCTCTTAGCATATCTTCCAACATCTGAATAGTCATTTCCGACTGTCCATTCGTTTGTGGATGATATGCAGTACTGAGACATAGCTTTATACCGAAAGCTCTATGGAAAGCTCCCCAAACCCTTGATGTGAATCGGAAATTACGGTCTGACACTGTGCTCGATGGCACACCGTGCAATTTCACAATCTCCTTGATGTACAAACTTTCCAATTCCTCCATAGAATAGTTTACTCGGATAGGCAAAAAATGAACGAATTTGGTTAAGCAATCCACGATCACCCAAACCGCATCAAATCCCGACCTAGTCCTCAGTAAACCGGTCACAAAGTCCATCGCAATTCCTTCCCACTTCCATTGAGGAATCTCAAGTGATTGTAATATTTCTGACAGTTTCTGATGCTCTATCTTCACCTTCTGGCACGTCAAACACTTGGATACAACTGTAGCTACATCATTCTTCATCCCAGGCCACCAGAACATTTTCTTTAAGTCATAATACATCTTTATACTTCCGGGATGAATAGAAAATCCACTGTTGTGAGCTTCCGATAACAAGTCTTGTCTCAAACCCCCGACATTCGGTATGCAAATTCTCCCCTTATATCTCCACAACCCTTCATCATCCTTAGTGAACTCTCCATGCTTTTTCTTGCCAACTGGTTGAAATAATTGCTGAAGCTTTTGTTCATCTTGCTGAGCCCTCTGTATCTCTGATTTAAATGTACTTGAAATCTATAACTGATTCAAACAAGCTCTTCCGTCAACTTCACCAATATCCAGCTTAAGATCCACAAACTTATCCACTAACTCCTCTTCCTTTTTCTCATCCAAGCTACTGGTAAAGACTTCCGACTCAACATGTCCACCACCATGTTTGCCTTTCCAGGGTATTTACTTAGTTCAAAATCATAATCCTTTAGCAACTTGATGCCAGGGAATCTTAGGCTAGTTTCACTAGCCTTTTTCTTTGTTTTTAATAGGTTTTATGCACTTTCTTGAGCTATAAGTAAGCAATTGGGTTAGAAATTTATGTACGCCTAAAATCATTCAACCATGATTAATTTGATGCAATTTCATGAGAATTATGCCATAATTACTTGTTTGCTAAGAATGATGAGAATTCTCATGACTTTAGCAAGGCTTTGATGCATGTATTGGTTGATGATAGGTGAAAGAAAATATGGAGGAAGGTTGAAGAAGGAGTCTGGAAAAGATGAAGAAGAAGCAACGTTGGTGGCCAAGTTAGACCACCAACGTTGCCTCAAACGTTGGAAGAGAAGCAGAGCAATTGTCTACATAAGTTGATGATGCTCACGTTGGAGGGAGCATTGGACATCCAATGTTACCTCCAACGTTGTGATAAAATGTTCAATTCTGGAGCTGAATGATTTTTAAGCGACGCATACGCGTGAAAGAGCAAAATTTCTATATCCACGCGCAAGTGTGAGTCACGCGCACGCGTGGAATGACAAAATTGACCATCCACGTGTACACGTGGGTCATGCGTATGCGTCACTAAATGAACCGTTGGAGTCCAACGTTGCCTCAAACACTAGCTTCCAACGTCCGTGATGAGGAGCCCAGAATTTGGATTTGAAAAACTTGAATCGACGCGTACGGGTCAATGATGCGTACGCGTGGATGGGAAAAGGGCGAATCACGCGTAGGTATGGAGTACGTGGACACGTGGATATGCCAATATTGGAAGGAATGTTGGAGGTCTAACGCTGAGGCCAAAGTCCCCTGCATGGTTATAATGCTAGAAAATGAAACTTTTGCATCCACGCGCACGTGTGCAGCACGTGCACGCGTGGATGAGCAATTTTACCCCATGGGCGCAAATGCGCAAGGCACGCGTACGCGTGGGTAGCGGAATATTGGCCCTCCAACGTTGAGTCAAACGCCAATAATAGCAAAGTTATCTGGTTTTTCTAAAGAGCGTTTGAGTCAATGTTGGCCATCAAATGTTGACTCCAATATAAAGCATCAGAATCTGCAATTCAAACAGATCTCTTCTCAATAGCAAGGGAAACCAATTGGAGCCAATTCAACCCAATTCCATCAAGGCCAAAAGTCCAATTCAGAGATTGAAGATCAATGGAAGAGAGTGTATAAATAGCTTAGAATTTGAGTTTGTAAGGACTTTTCCTTTTTTTACTTTTTTTTTCACTTTACTTTCTACTGCACTTTGGATTTCTCTGTTGAATTTCCTACAATGTATCTTTCAATTCCAATTTTTATTTTGAGAGCTATGAACATCTAAACCCCTTTCATTGGGTTAGGGAGCTCTGTGTAAATTCAATGGATCAATACTAGTTTTCATTCTTCTTCTTCTTTCTTTTCTCTTGATTTTACTAGAAAGCTTTCATTCTTCATCTAGTTGGATAGTTATCTTGGGAAAGAAGCTATTCATAATTGGATCTCCTCGGAACCTTGGGAGAGGAATGAGGAGATCATGCTAGAATTGTTTTCTCACATTGGATTAGCTTGGGGTTTGGATGGATATAGTGACATGTAATCCTACCAATACTTTCATCTATGAATTTGTGTGGTATAATCAGTGACCAAACTTCATCTCTTCTCATAAGCACTTAAATCAAAGAATTGGTCAATTGTTCATGCTTAGAGAGATTAGATTACCAAGGAATTGGGATCTAATCACTTAAGATTGCCAAGGAGATCAACGAATGCATTGATTGAGGAAGAGATGAGAAATGAATTTGATCCGGAGAATTCTCACATCTCTTGACCCCAATAAATTTCCCCATCTCCGATCTACCCATTCTTTTATATTCTGCTTCTTTAATTTCATGCTTAATCCCCATTCCCATTTAATTTCTTGCAATTTAAGCTTCTGTCATTTAATTTCTACAATTTAATTTCTGTTCATTTAATTCTTACAATTTATGTTTCCCGCCAAATTTACATTTTGCAATCTCAATTTCAATTCCGATTTAGCTCAACTAGCATAATTCTCTAATTTACATTGATCAATCTACTAATCCCTGTGGGATTCGACCTCACTCTATAGTGAGTTTTTACTTGACGACAATCAGGTGCACTTGCCGGAAGGAAATTTGTTGAGAGGCAAGTTTACGTGAATCAAGTTTATGGCGCCGTTGCCGGGAATTGGTTTTGTATTGAGAATTACTAAATTGAAGGATAACTAGATTGAGCACTTTACTTTTTCTTTTGATTAATTGAATTTTAATTCAGTTGTTCATTTTATTCTCAGCCATTTTTAGTTGTTTCTCTTTAATTTCTCGTACTTCTTTACTTTCCAGCAAGCTAACCTACTAACTATTTGATAAATTGTTCTAACCAAGCTAACTATATTCTATTTTAGCAGATTATACACTTGCTGTTTCTTGTACTTGTTCATTGTATGACAGGTAGAAGAGAGGTTTCAACCTCCTTTGATAGTGAACCGAAAATAACCTTCCTGAGATTAAGGAGGGAAGCAAGAGAAAAGAGGGTTGTTGGTGCAGAAGAAGAGGAGGAAGACTTTGATATAACCATAGAGGATGATATGGAAAACCATCATGAAGGAGAGGTGAACAATCATGCCAAAAGAGGTGGAGCTAACCCTGCTGGACAAGAGAGGAGAGTTCTGGGATCATACATCAATCCAAACCCAGGAAATTGTGGTAGTAGCATTCAAAAGCCAACCATTCATGCTAATAATTTCGAATTGAAGCCTCAGCTCATAACTCTTGTCCAGAACAATTGTTCTTTTGGAGGAAGTTCACAAGAGGATCCTAATGAGCATCTCACTAAATTCCAAAGGATATGTGACAAAGTTAAATCTAATGCTGTTCATTCTGACACCTATAGATTGCTACTGTTTCCATTTTCTTTGAGGGACAAAGCATCAAAATGGCTAGAATCATTTCCCAAGGAAAGCTTGACCACCTGGGAGGATGTAATGAACAGATTCTTAACAAGGTTCTACCCTCCACAAAAAGTAAACAGGCTGAGAACTAAAGTACAAATTTTCAAACAACAGGATGGTGAGACTCTATATAAAGCCTGGGAGAGATTCAAGGATTTGACAAGGAAATGCCCACCTGACATGTTTAATGAGTGGGTGCAAATCCAAACTTTTATGAAGGACTAAATCATGAATCAAAGAAGGCTGTAGACCACTCATCTGGAGGTTCCCTAAATAAGAAGAAGACCATTGAAGAAGCCATTGATGTTATAGAGACAGTGGCTGACAATGAGTACTTTTATGCCTCAGATAGGAGCAACAACAGGGGAGTCTTGGAATTAAACCATATGGATGCAATTTTGGCCAAGAACAAGATGATCACCAAGCAACTAGCTGAACTGACCAAGCAAATAGAGAAGAATCAGGCTGCAGCTGTCCACACTCAACCATCACCCCAAGAAGAGTTGGACACAGAAGAAGGAGTTAACTAGGAGGAAGCTAATTATCTTGAAAATTCATCTAGGCCAGCTAATGATCCATACTCTAAAACCTATAACTCTTGTTGGAAGAACCACCTAAACTTTGGGTGGGGAAACCAACAAAATCAAGGCCAAGATCACAGACTCCATAATCTAAACCAATATAACAACTCTACTCACCAGAACTCCAACCAAAGACCATACCAGACCAAACAAAGCACTTATTCACAGCCACCATACCAAAGCCACAACAACCACTATAACACCCCAATTCCAACCAACCATCACCACCTGATGATGACAGGATGGCCAAAATGGAAGCCATGCTTGCATACCTTAGCAAGGAGTGTGAAGACATGAAGAAATTTAGGGAAAAAGTGAGAGGTAGTATAAAAAACCGAGGGTAGGTCCTTAAGAATCTCAAATCTTAGGTAGGACATCTTTTACAATAATTTCCCAAGCCCACCGATAGCTTCCCAAGTGACACTGAAAAGAACCCAAGAGGAGAGACCAAAAAAGTAAGGTGGGAAGAATGCAAGTCAATCAATCTAAGCAGTGAAGAAGGTCTGAAGGAAGAATGCTTCAGACACTCAGAGCATGATGAAGGAGAGTCAAGGAAGAATGTAAGTGAGATAGAACAAATGGCTAGCCCTGAACAGAGGAAGGAACAAAAAGAGAAAGAATCCCTCAAGTCTTTTGTTCCACAAGCACCATTTCCCCAGAGACTCAAGGGAAGTGAGAAAGATAGGTCATATTCAAGATTCCTAGACATGTTTGCATCCCTCAGTGTCAACATCCCCTTCATCAAAATTCTCCAACAGATGCCCACATACATCAAGTGCATGAAAGAACTGTTGACCAAGAAAGGAACCTTAAAAAAGGGACAAATAGTGACAATGAACAAGGAATGTAGTGCCCTCATCAAGAAAGACGTACTCATGAAGAAAAAAGATCCAGGGAGCTTTTATATTCCATGTGCCATAGGAGAGACAAAAATTGATAGAGGATTATGTGACTTAGGAGCTAGCATAAATGTGATGCCTCTATCTCTTATGAATAATTTGCAAATCAATGAGCTAAGATCCACGGATGTAATCATCCAATTGGCAGATAAAACTCAGAAGCAGGCCGAAGGAGTAGTCGAAAATGTATTGGTAAAAGTAGGAAAGTACTTCCTCCCCACTGACTTTGTTGTTATGGACATGGAGGAAAGTTACCTTCATCCCATTATTCTGGGGAGACCATTTCTTGCCACTACTAGAGCCCTGATAGATGTGGAACAAGGAGAGTTAATCCTGACAATACATGATGAACACCTCACCTTCCATGTTTTCAAACCTACATCTGAGTCTGAGCTAGAACCTAAAGAGTTAAAGGATGATCATAGCAACATGTGCACAAAGGAAAGCAACAGTAAATCAGTAGCTGAACCACTGAAACAGTCTTTGGTCAACAAGCAAGAAATTCAAGAGATACAGCAACCAGGAGAACTCAAGAAAGAACTGAAGCCACAAGAGTTGAGAGGAGCAACTAACAAGGAACTTCCTGACACAGTAATCACTGGAGCATCACTAGAAGAAGAGGAAAGAGTTGTGAAGAAATTGTCAAGGGGATGGAGAAATAAGAAGATTCTTACAGAGGGTTTTTCCCCTGGAGACAAGGTGATATCAGCCCACCATCCACCAACCCCACCCCATCTTCCAACCATTCCATCTCAATTACCTCAAGTGTTCACCATTAGAAAGGTCTTCTCCCTGGAACATGTCAAAATCATTAAGGAATCAAGTGGAGACCACTTCACTGTAAGGGGAGAAGACCTAAGGCACTATAATCCACCCTGACAAAGACCAACCGTCAAGCTAATGACGCTAAAGAAGCGTTCTATGGGAGGCAGCCCATGATTTAGTTTTCCTTGTTTTTAATACTTCAGTATGAATAATAAGTGTTGCTCTAACATGAATTCAATCTCGTATAGACAATTTTGAGAATTATCCATGACATTGTGAAGCATATAATCCAATTCTAAGTTTGGTGTGCATACAGGCACACTAAGATACCTTTCAAAAAAATGATGATCATATTGACATTTCGACTTGTGTTTCCTGGAATATATAACCAAACATTAAGTTTGGTGTTCTATATATATTGCAAGAACAAGTCATGAGAGTCAAAGTTCTTTTGAGTTCTGAAAGTCATGAAAGTGCAACCATGTTTATATAATCTTTAGTTCATGTTTAGAAATAGAAAAATAAAGTGTTTCTCATGATGGTTTAACCAAAAGTAACACTAATCCCGGAGAGATCTCAATGACAATACTTGGAGGAAGTAACACTTTGAACCATATAACCAAACACTAAGTTTGGTGTCCTCCAAGACCATATATGGTAGCACAAAAAGAGTCACGGTTGGTTAAACAAGCATAAGGAATGCTAGTCAAATGTTTAGTTTTAAATATTAATTGTTCGACCGATTCAGCTGCCAGTTCGCGGTTTTACTCAATTTTTCGCAGAAAATACATTTTTCAACTCAGAAATATCTAATGAGTCCAAAAATTATATTTAAATCCTCAAATTCTCATTCTAAATTTTCGGATCCTACTTTGGGCAATATTAATTATTTACTTAAATGATTAATTAGTCTCGATTCTTACATTCTCCCCACCAAATAAGAAATTTTACCCTCAAAATTTAATGATTACCTGAGAATATCTCGGGGTAATCCTTCCGCATCTCGGAATCCAATTCCCAAGTATGCTCTTCCACTCCTGCTCTTCTTCACACTAGTGTCATGAATTCACACTGGTGTTACTTGAAACGTCAAGTTCTCCCTCAACTCCACTGACTCGGGCTCTAACACATGAGCCGCATCCGACGTATACTTACGGAGTTGTGACACATGGAATACGTCAAGCAAGTTAGATAAGTGAGGCGGCAAAGCTACTTGATATACCACCGGCCCGAATCGCCTCAGAATCTCAAACGGTCCAATGAACCTCGGATTCAACTTCTTTGTTTTGATTGCTCTTCCGATCCCAGTTGTCGGTGTAACCCTCAGGAATACATGTTCTTCCACTTCAAATTCCAACGGTTTCCTTCAGTAGTCTCTGCTACCAAATTAGCACCTAAAACACTTACTTCACCAGTCTCATACCAACAAAGTGGAGATTGGCACTTTCACCTATACAGGACCTCATACAGAGCCATCCCAATGCTCGCACAAAAGCTATTGTTGTACGCAAACTCCACTAATGGCATGTAACGGTCCCAACTTCCAGGTTGATCCAAAACACATGCTCTTAGCATATCTTCCAACATCTGAATAGTCATTTCCGACTGTCCATTCGTTTGTGGATGATATGCAGTACTGAGACATAGCTTTATACCGAAAGCTCTATGGAAAGCTCCCCAAACCCTTGATGTGAATCGGAAATTACGGTCTGACACTGTGCTCGATGGCACACCGTGCAATTTCACAATCTCCTTGATGTACAAACTTTCCAATTCCTCCATAGAATAGTTTACTCGGATAGGCAAAAAATGAACGAATTTGGTTAAGCAATCCACGATCACCCAAACCGCATCAAATCCCGACCTAGTCCTCAGTAAACCGGTCACAAAGTCCATCGCAATTCCTTCCCACTTCCATTGAGGAATCTCAAGTGATTGTAATATTTCTGACAGTTTCTGATGCTCTATCTTCACCTTCTGGCACGTCAAACACTTGGATACAACTGTAGCTACATCATTCTTCATCCCAGGCCACCAGAACATTTTCTTTAAGTCATAATACATCTTTATACTTCCGGGATGAATAGAAAATCCACTGTTGTGAGCTTCCGATAACAAGTCTTGTCTCAAACCCCCGACATTCGGTATGCAAATTCTCCCCTTATATCTCCACAACCCTTCATCATCCTTAGTGAACTCTCCATGCTTTTTCTTGCCAACTGGTTGAAATAATTGCTGAAGCTTTTGTTCATCTTGCTGAGCCCTCTGTATCTCTGATTTAAATGTACTTGAAATCTATAACTGATTCAAACAAGCTCTTCCGTCAACTTCACCAATATCCAGCTTAAGATCCACAAACTTATCCACTAACTCCTCTTCCTTTTTCTCATCCAAGCTACTGGTAAAGACTTCCGACTCAACATGTCCACCACCATGTTTGCCTTTCCAGGGTATTTACTTAGTTCAAAATCATAATCCTTTAGCAACTTGATGCCAGGGAATCTTAGGCTAGTTTCACTAGCCTTTTTCTTTGTTTTTAATAGGTTTTATGCACTTTCTTGAGCTATAAGTAAGCAATTGGGTTAGAAATTTATGTACGCCTAAAATCATTCAACCATGATTAATTTGATGCAATTTCATGAGAATTATGCCATAATTACTTGTTTGCTAAGAATGATGAGAATTCTCATGACTTTAGCAAGGCTTTGATGCATGTATTGGTTGATGATAGGTGAAAGAAAATATGGAGGAAGGTTGAAGAAGGAGTCTGGAAAAGATGAAGAAGAAGCAACGTTGGTGGCCAAGTTAGACCACCAACGTTGCCTCAAACGTTGGAAGAGAAGCAGAGCAATTGTCTACATAAGTTGATGATGCTCACGTTGGAGGGAGCATTGGACATCCAATGTTACCTCCAACGTTGTGATAAAATGTTCAATTCTGGAGCTGAATGATTTTTAAGCGACGCATACGCGTGAAAGAGCAAAATTTCTATATCCACGCGCAAGTGTGAGTCACGCGCACGCGTGGAATGACAAAATTGACCATCCACGTGTACACGTGGGTCATGCGTATGCGTCACTAAATGAACCGTTGGAGTCCAACGTTGCCTCAAACACTAGCTTCCAACGTCCGTGATGAGGAGCCCAGAATTTGGATTTGAAAAACTTGAATCGACGCGTACGGGTCAATGATGCGTACGCGTGGATGGGAAAAGGGCGAATCACGCGTAGGTATGGAGTACGTGGACACGTGGATATGCCAATATTGGAAGGAATGTTGGAGGTCTAACGCTGAGGCCAAAGTCCCCTGCATGGTTATAATGCTAGAAAATGAAACTTTTGCATCCACGCGCACGTGTGCAGCACGTGCACGCGTGGATGAGCAATTTTACCCCATGGGCGCAAATGCGCAAGGCACGCGTACGCGTGGGTAGCGGAATATTGGCCCTCCAACGTTGAGTCAAACGCCAATAATAGCAAAGTTATCTGGTTTTTCTAAAGAGCGTTTGAGTCAATGTTGGCCATCAAATGTTGACTCCAATATAAAGCATCAGAATCTGCAATTCAAACAGATCTCTTCTCAATAGCAAGGGAAACCAATTGGAGCCAATTCAACCCAATTCCATCAAGGCCAAAAGTCCAATTCAGAGATTGAAGATCAATGGAAGAGAGTGTATAAATAGCTTAGAATTTGAGTTTGTAAGGACTTTTCCTTTTTTTACTTTTTTTTTCACTTTACTTTCTACTGCACTTTGGATTTCTCTGTTGAATTTCCTACAATGTATCTTTCAATTCCAATTTTTATTTTGAGAGCTATGAACATCTAAACCCCTTTCATTGGGTTAGGGAGCTCTGTGTAAATTCAATGGATCAATACTAGTTTTCATTCTTCTTCTTCTTTCTTTTCTCTTGATTTTACTAGAAAGCTTTCATTCTTCATCTAGTTGGATAGTTATCTTGGGAAAGAAGCTATTCATAATTGGATCTCCTTGGAACCTTGGGAGAGGAATGAGGAGATCATGCTAGAATTGTTTTCTCACATTGGATTAGCTTGGGGTTTGGATGGATATAGTGACATGTAATCCTACCAATACTTTCATCTATGAATTTGTGTGGTATAATCAGTGACCAAACTTCATCTCTTCTCATAAGCACTTAAATCAAAGAATTGGTCAATTGTTCATGCTTAGAGAGATTAGATTACCAAGGAATTGGGATCTAATCACTTAAGATTGCCAAGGAGATCAACGAATGCATTGATTGAGGAAGAGATGAGAAATGAATTTGATCCGGAGAATTCTCACATCTCTTGACCCCAATAAATTTCCCCATCTCCGATCTACCCATTCTTTTATATTCTGCTTCTTTAATTTCATGCTTAATCCCCATTCCCATTTAATTTCTTGCAATTTAAGCTTCTGTCATTTAATTTCTACAATTTAATTTCTGTTCATTTAATTCTTACAATTTATGTTTCCCGCCAAATTTACATTTTGCAATCTCAATTTCAATTCCGATTTAGCTCAACTAGCATAATTCTCTAATTTACATTGATCAATCTACTAATCCCTGTGGGATTCGACCTCACTCTATAGTGAGTTTTTACTTGACGACAATCAGGTGCACTTGCCGGAAGGAAATTTGTTGAGAGGCAAGTTTACGTGAATCAAGTTTATGGCGCCGTTGCCGGGAATTGGTTTTGTATTGAGAATTACTAAATTGAAGGATAACTAGATTGAGCACTTTACTTTTTCTTTTGATTAATTGAATTTTAATTCAGTTGTTCATTTTATTCTCAGCCATTTTTAGTTGTTTCTCTTTAATTTCTCGTACTTCTTTACTTTCCAGCAAGCTAACCTACTAACTATTTGATAAATTGTTCTAACCAAGCTAACTATATTCTATTTTAGCAGATTATACACTTGCTGTTTCTTGTACTTGTTCATTGTATGACAGGTAGAAGAGAGGTTTCAACCTCCTTTGATAGTGAACCGAAAATAACCTTCCTGAGATTAAGGAGGGAAGCAAGAGAAAAGAGGGTTGTTGGTGCAGAAGAAGAGGAGGAAGACTTTGATATAACCATAGAGGATGATATGGAAAACCATCATGAAGGAGAGGTGAACAATCATGCCAAAAGAGGTGGAGCTAACCCTGCTGGACAAGAGAGGAGAGTTCTGGGATCATACATCAATCCAAACCCAGGAAATTGTGGTAGTAGCATTCAAAAGCCAACCATTCATGCTAATAATTTCGAATTGAAGCCTCAGCTCATAACTCTTGTCCAGAACAATTGTTCTTTTGGAGGAAGTTCACAAGAGGATCCTAATGAGCATCTCACTAAATTCCAAAGGATATGTGACAAAGTTAAATCTAATGGTGTTCATTCTGACACCTATAGATTGCTACTGTTTCCATTTTCTTTGAGGGACAAAGCATCAAAATGGCTAGAATCATTTCCCAAGGAAAGCTTGACCACCTGGGAGGATGTAATGAACAGATTCTTAACAAGGTTCTACCCTCCACAAAAAGTAAACAGGCTGAGAACTAAAGTACAAATTTTCAAACAACAGGATGGTGAGACTCTATATAAAGCCTGGGAGAGATTCAAGGATTTGACAAGGAAATGCCCACCTGACATGTTTAATGAGTGGGTGCAAATCCAAACTTTTATGAAGGACTAAATCATGAATCAAAGAAGGCTGTAGACCACTCATCTGGAGGTTCCCTAAACAAGAAGAAGACCATTGAAGAAGCCATTGATGTTATAGAGACAGTGGCTGACAATGAGTACTTTTATGCCTCAGATAGGAGCAACAACAGGGGAGTCTTGGAATTAAACCATATGGATGCAATTTTGGCCAAGAACAAGATGATCACCAAGCAACTAGCTGAACTGACCAAGCAAATAGAGAAGAATCAGGCTGCAGCTGTCCACACTCAACCATCACCCCAAGAAGAGTTGGACACAGAAGAAGGAGTTAACTAGGAGGAAGCTAATTATCTTGAAAATTCATCTAGGCCAGCTAATGATCCATACTCTAAAACCTATAACTCTTGTTGGAAGAACCACCTAAACTTTGGGTGGGGAAACCAACAAAATCAAGGCCAAGATCACAGACTCCATAATCTAAACCAATATAACAACTCTACTCACCAGAACTCCAACCAAAGACCATACCAGACCAAACAAAGCACTTATTCATAGCCACCATACCAAAGCCACAACAACCACTATAACACCCCAATTCCAACCAACCATCACCACCTGATGATGACAGGATGGCCAAAATGGAAGCCATGCTTGCATACCTTAGCAAGGAGTGTGAAGACATGAAGAAATTTAGGGAAAAAGTGAGAGGTAGTATAAAAAACCGAGGGTAGGTCCTTAAGAATCTCAAATCTTAGGTAGGACATCTTTTACAATAATTTCCCAAGCCCACCGATAGCTTCCCAAGTGACACTGAAAAGAACCCAAGAGGAGAGACCAAAAAAGTAAGGTGGGAAGAATGCAAGTCAATCAATCTAAGCAGTGAAGAAGGTCTGAAGGAAGAATGCTTCAGACACTCAGAGCATGATGAAGGAGAGTCAAGGAAGAATGTAAGTGAGATAGAACAAATGGCTAGCCCTGAACAGAGGAAGGAACAAAAAGAGAAAGAATCCCTCAAGTCTTTTGTTCCACAAGCACCATTTCCCCAGAGACTCAAGGGAAGTGAGAAAGATAGGTCATATTCAAGATTCCTAGACATGTTTTCATCCCTCAGTGTCAACATCCCCTTCATCAAAATTCTCCAACAGATGCCCACATACATCAAGTGCATGAAAGAACTGTTGACCAAGAAAGGAACCTTAAAAGAGGGACAAATAGTGACAATGAACAAGGAATGTAGTGCCCTCATCAAGAAAGACGTACTCATGAAGAAAAAAGATCCAGGGAGCTTTTATATTCCATGTGCCATAGGAGAGACAAAAATTGACAGAGGATTATGTGACTTAGGAGCTAGCATAAATGTGATGCCTCTATCTTTTATGAATAATTTGCAAATCAATGAGCTAAGATCCACGGATGTAATCATCCAATTGGCAGATAAAACTCAGAAGCAGGCCGAAGGAGTAGTCGAAAATGTATTGGTAAAAGTAGGAAAGTACTTCCTCCCCACTGACTTTGTTGTTATGGACATGGAGGAAAGTTACCTTCATCCCATTATTCTGGGGAGACCATTTCTTGCCACTACTAGAGCCTTGATAGATGTGGAACAAGGAGAGTTAATCCTGACAATACATGATGAACACCTCACCTTCCATGTTTTCAAACCTACATCTGAGTCTGAGCTAGAACCTAAAGAGTTAAAGGATGATCATAGCAACATGTGCACAAAGGAAAGCAACAGTAAATCAGTAGCTGAACCACTGAAACAGTCTTTGGTCAACAAGCAAGAAATTCAAGAGATACAGCAACCAGGAGAACTCAAGAAAGAACTGAAGCCACAAGAGTTGAGAGGAGCAACTAACAAGGAACTTCCTGACACAGTAATCACTGGAGCATCACTGGAAGAAGAGGAAAGAGTTGTGAAGAAATTGTCAAGGGGATGGAGAAATAAGAAGATTCTTACAGAGGGTTTTTCCCCTGGAGACAAGGTGATATCAGCCCACCATCCACCAACCCCACCCCATCTTCCAACCATTCCATCTCAATTACCTCAAGTGTTCACCATTAGAAAGGTCTTCTCCCTGGAACATGTCAAAATCATTAAGGAATCAAGTGGAGACCACTTCACTGTAAGGGGAGAAGACCTAAGGCACTATAATCCACCTTGACAAAGACCAACCGTCAAGCTAATGACGCTAAAGAAGCGCTCTATGGGAGGCAGCCCATGATTTAGTTTTCCTTGTTTTTAATACTTCAGTATGAATAATAAGTGTTGCTCTAACATGAATTCAATCTCGTATAGACAATTTTGAGAATTATCCATGACATTGTGAAGCATATAATCCAATTCTAAGTTTGGTGTGCATACAGGCACACTAAGATACCTTTCAAAAAAATGATGATCATATTGACATTTCGACTTGTGTTTCCTGGAATATATAACCAAACATTAAGTTTGGTGTTCTATATATATTGCAAGAACAAGTCATGAGAGTCAAAGTTCTTTTGAGTTCTGAAAGTCATGAAAGTGCAACCATGTTTATATAATCTTTAGTTCATGTTTAGAAATAGAAAAATAAAGTGTTTCTCATGATGGTTTAACCAAAAGTAACACTAATCCCGGAGAGATCTCAATGACAATACTTGGAGGAAGTAACACTTTGAACCATATAACCAAACACTAAGTTTGGTGTCCTCCAAGACCATATATGGTAGCACAAAAAGAGTCACGGTTGGTTAAACAAGCATAAGGAATGCTAGTCAAATTTTTAGTTTTAAATATTAATTGTTCTCTTGCCACCACTTGTTAGTACTTACTTCTTTTGTCTTGTTATGATGGTTAGGTAAGCAGAGAACTATTTAATGAAAGAGACAAGACAAGGAAAGGGAAAGCTAGCATGAAGACAAAAGTAGATCACATGGCTTGGAAGGTGAGCCTGCACATCCTTGGAAGAAGCCTTTGGAATTAGACCGAAGAGATATGCTTCATGAAGAGGCAACTTTTGTCTTCATTCAACCTTACATTCACACCCTTCTTTCATCACTTGTCCCAGAGAATCCTAGCCATCCATTCTTCATTAAAGCTTACTATAAATAGTCTCCCTTGAACCGTGCATGGGAACTAAAGTTTCACACTTCTTGTACTCTAGAAATTCAACTCTTGTATTCTCTAAAACTAAAGCCCAATAGCCATGTTCTTTGTGCAACAAATCACCCTTGTTCACTTGCTTCCATAACACTACCTTAACTTCAAACACTTTTCCCCCGAGAGTGCATCACACCAACCTTCCCTCTTCATAAACCTTTAACCCCTACTCGGCTAACCATCAAGAAAAGCATGGCATCTTCTTCAAGTTCCAAAAGAAGGAGAGGAAAGGAACCTATTACTGAGGAAGCTGAAAATGACTATGATCGATGGAAGTTCATATCATGGTTCCACCAAATGCAACTTGGGTGGATAAATGACAAAAAGATATATCCAGAAATCCCTTTCCTGTTGCCTGAGGAGGGATGCCCAGAAATAAAAGCCAAGATCAGAAAGAGGAAGTGGGAAGAGCTGACCTCACCAATCACCAGGATTAATGCAAACATCATAAAGGAGTTCTATGCAAACGCTACAATGGTGGATATGACCGAAGCACCAACATACAAGAGTTTTGTAAGGGGTGTGGAAGTAGACTTTAGCCCGAAGACCATTATGAATGTCTTAGGACTAAGGCTAGCATATTTTGATGAGCCAGGATACCACCAAAGAATAAATGAGAACCCAGATTATGATGAAATCTCTAGTGATATCTGTATGATTAATACTGACTGGGAGAGAGACAATGAAGGAAGGCACAAGTACCTAAAAAGGGGAGATCTCACTCCTGAAGCAAGGTGTTGGTATGAACTTATAAAGAGATCAATTATGGGCACAGTGAACACCTTTGAATAAACAAGCAAAGGGTTGTCATGCTACACTGTATAATAGTGAGAGGAGAGGTAAAGGTTCATGAGATTATTGCAAATGACATTCAAAAGATCTCAGAGAAAAATTCTGCTGAATCTTGGCTATACTACCCCAGCACTATAATGTGGTTATGCATGAAGGCCAGAGTGCCACTGGAGGATGCAAACCCAACATGGCTGCATCCAGGCATGCCTATAACCCTCAAAAGGATGATGAATGTCACGGAGGTACAACAAAGTCGAAGACCACAAAGGAGGAAAAGGAGAGAAGAACCACGGGAGGAAGAAGAACAACAAGAAGAACAAGAAGAGGAACAACAATTCTAACCACAAAACAACATGGACATGGGGCTTATGCAAGAAGCAATTGAAAGGTTATCAGAATAGTACATGAGAGTTCAAGAGAAGCAAGAAGAATTCCATTATGAGAGCTCAATAAAGACAAGAGGAGCTTCAGTTGAGAATGATGAGTCAATAGAGAGATTATGAGTCAAGATCTTTAGTTATGCAAAGGGAACAAGCTTCACAATTTCAAGGATCTTTCAATCAGCTGGCCCAACTTCAAGTTGATAACATGAGAGCTTTCAAGGAGTTCACGACCCTTCAGGATGCAAGATATGGAGTTCAAGCTGATTATAACATAAATGGCCAAATCAAGCTCAACTACATTACAGAACATCTACATAGTATGGACCCATCATTTCCAATTTATGATCAATACTTCAAGGAAAGGAGTGACATAGAAATAGACAAAGCAATACGCCTTGAAAACAGAGTGGAAGAGACAATGAAGAAAGATGGATTCTGGCAAAAGCTAAAGGGCAAAGGCAAGGGAGAAACCAGTAAGCAAGAAAGCAAGAAGAAGAAGAAAGACAAACAGGATAAAAAATGAAAGGTGGACTTGCTCCTTGGCTATTCTATTCAATAAAGAAAGAACATGTATGTTTTATTTGATAGTATTTTTTAGTTTAAGTTGTTTTGCACTCTGTTGTATTTAGTTTTGCAATAAGTATGGTAGCCTAAGGAGACAGCCTATGCCTAAAGATCAATAAAAAGTGAGCTGCTGCATTGTCTGTATAAAACCCCATGAGCTACTAATAATGTCTTGCTGATATGAACATCACTTTCTGTTTCATTCTTTCTTCTCAAATAATTCATTACTTGCTTAGGGACAAGCAAGATTTAAGTTTGGTGTTGTGATGCCAGGGCATCTTAGGCTAGTTTCACTAGTCTTTTTCTTTGTTTTTAATAGGTTTTATGCACTTTCTTGAGCTATAAGTAAGCAATTGGCTTAGAAATTTATGTATGCCTAGAATCATTCAACCATGATTAATTTGATGCAATTTCATGAGAATTATGCCATAATTACTTGTTTGCTAAGAATGATGAGAATTCTCATGAATTTAGCAAGGCTTTGATGCATGTATTGGTTGATGATAGGTGAAAGAAAATATGGAGGAAGGTTGAAGAAGGAGTCTGAAAAAGATGAAGAAGAAGCAACGTTGGTGGCCAAGTTGGACCACCAACGTTGCCTCACACGTTGGAAGAGAAGCAGAGCAATTGTCTGCATAAGTTGCTGATGCTCACGTTGGAGGGAGCATTGGACATCCAACGTTACCGCCAACGTTGTGATAAAATGTTCAATTCTGGAGCTACGCATCTATGACGCGTACGCATGAAAGAGCAAAATTTCTATATCCACGCGCAAGCGTGAGTCACGCGCATGCGTGGAATGGAAAAATTGACCATCCACGCGTATGCGTGGGTCACGCGTACCCGTCACTAAACGAACGTTGGAGTCCAATGTTGCCTCAAACGCTAGCCTCCAACGTCCGCGATGAAGAGCCCAAAATTTGGATTTTAAAAACTTGAATCGACGCGTACGCGTCAGTGACGCGTACACGAGGATGGGAAAAAGGGCAAATCACGCGTAAGCATGGAGTACGCACACGCGTGGATATGCCAACATTGGAAGGAACGTTGGAGGTCCAACGCTGAGGCCAACATCCCCTGCATGGTTTTAAAACTAGAAAATGAAACTGTTGCATCCACGAGCACGCATGTAGCACGCGCATGCGTGGATGAGAAATTTTACCCCATGGGTGCGGATGCGCAAGGCACGCGTACGCGTGGGTAGCGGAACGTTGGCCCTCCAACGTTGAGTCAAATGCCAATGATAGCAAAGTTATCTGATTTTTCTGAAGAGCATTTGAGTCAACGTTGGCCATCAAATGTTGACTCCAACGTAAAGCATCAGAATCTGCATTTCAAACAGATCTCTTCTCAACAGGAAGGGAAACCAATTGGAGCTAATTCAACCCAATTCCATCAAGGCCAAAAGCCCAATTCAGAGATTGAAGATCAATGGAAGAGAGTGTATAAATAGCTTAGAATTTGAGTTAGTAGGGACTTTTCCTTTTTTTACTTTTTTTTTCACTTTACTTTCTACTGCACTTTGGATTTCTCTGTTGAATTTCCTGCAATGTATCTTTCAATTCTAATTTCCATTTTGAAAGCTATGAACAACTAAACCCCTTTCATTGGGTTAGGGAGCTCTGTGTAAATTCAATGGATCAATACTAGTTTTCATTCTTCTTCTTCTTTCTTTTTTCTTGATTTTACTAGAAAGCTTTCGTTCTTCATCTAATTGGATAGTTATCTTGGGAAAGAAGCTATTCTTAATTAGATCTCCTTGGAACCTTGGGAGAGGAATGAGGAGATCATGCTAGAATTGCTTTCTCACATTGGATTAGATTGGGATTTGGATGGATATAGTGACATGTAATCCTACCAATACTTTGATCTATGAATTTGTGTGGTATAATCAATGACCAAACTTCATCTCTTTTCATGAGCACTTAAATCAAGAAATTGGACACTTTTTCATGCTTAGAGAGATTAGATTACCAAGGAATTGGGATCTAATCACTTAAGATTGCCAAGGAGATCAATGAATGCATTGATTAAGGAAGAGATGAGAATGAATTTGATCTGGAGAATTCTCACATCTCATGACCCTAATGAATTTCCCCATCTCTGATCTACCCATTCTTTTTATTCTGCTTCTTTCATTTCATGCTTAATCCCCATTCCCATTTAATTTCATGCAATTTAAGCTTCTGTCATTTAATTTCTGCAAGTTAATTTCTATTCATTTCATTTTTGCAATTTAAGTTTCCCGCCAAATTTACATTCTGCAATCTCAATTTCAACTAGCATAACTCTCCAATTAACATTGAGCAATCTACCAATCCCTGTGGGATTTGACCTCACTCTACAGTGAGTTTTTACTTGATGACAATCTGGTACACTTGTCGGAAGAAAAATTATTGAGAGACAAGTTTACGTGAATCACAACTCCATCCACCTCCTCTGACACATATTGAGCTCTTTCTGATCGAAGATGTACTTGAGACCCTTATGATCAGAAAAGATGCTAAACCTTACGCCGTACAAGTGGTGTCTCCAAATCTTCAATGCAAACACAATCGCTGCTAATTCCATGTCATGAGTTGGATAATTTACCTCATGCGGTCTCAGCTGACGCGATGCGTATGCCACTACATTCCGGTGTTGCATCAACACGCAACCCAAACCCTTCAAAGAAGCATCACGGTATACTTCAAACGGTTCATGCGGTTCCGGTAAAATCAAAAAAAGTGCTGAAGTTAACTTTTGTTTCAAGGTCTGAAAACTTTCTTCACACTCCGACGTCCACACGAACGGCACCTCCTTCCTTGTCAACTTAGTCATCGGAAGTGCAATCCGGGAAAATCCTTCAATAAATATTCGGTAATACCCGGCTAAGCCCAAAAAACTCTTAACTTCCGTCACCGTCGTTGGTCTTTCCCATTCCATCACCGCCTCTACTTTCGAAGGATCTACGGCTATTCCTCCTTTGCTTACCACATGACCTAGGAACTTCACTTCCTCCTTCCAAAACTCACACTTGGACAACTTAGCATACAATTTTCGCTCCTTTAAGATTTGCAACAAAATTCTCAAGTGTTCCTCATGCTCCTTCACCGTCTTAGAATAAACTAAGATTTCGTCTATGAAAACCACCACGAATTTATCCAAAAAGGAACGAAATACTTTGTTCATATAATCCACGAACACAGCAGGTGCATCCGTTAACACAAAGGACATCACTGCAACCTCGTAGTGTCTATAGCGCGTCCTAAATGCAGTTTTCGGAATGTCATCCTCTTTCACCCTTATCTGATGATAACCAGATCTTAAGTCAATCTTGGAAAATACTCCAGCTCCTTGCAGTTGATCCATCAAGTCATCTATCCTTGGCAGCGGGTACTTGTTCTTCATAGTGACTTTGTTCAGCTGTCAGTAATCCACACAAAGTCACATTTCTCTGTCCTTCTTCTTCACTAATAAAATTGGTGCTCCCTACGGAGATACACTCTGTCGAATAAACCTCTTGTTCAGAAGCTCTTCCAACTGAGCCTTTAGTTCAGCCAGCTCTATCGGAGCCATTCGATAGGGCACAATCGACACTGGTCCGGCTCCCAACACCAATTCAATCACAAATTCAATCTCATTTTGAGGTGGAAACTCAATAATATCTTCCGGGAACACCTCCGAACAATCTCTAACTACCGAATTTGATCTAGCTTCTGATTATCACCTAACGCATTTATAGCCAACAGTATATAACCCTGACACTCTTCCCCACTACAATGCACCGTTACAGAGTTCAGGTAGTAACCCTCAGCTATCACTGCTCTATTTTCTCCTTCCAACATAAACTGAATTGACCGCTCAAAGAAATCCAACAAAACTCGATTCTTTGACAACCAATCAAACCCCAAAATCATCTCCAACCCAACCATTGGTAAGCAAATTAAATCATGCACAAAGTCTCTACCCTCAAGCTTGAAACCTACTTGTCTACAACCTGACCTAGTCATAACCGTCTGATGCGAGTATATACATGCAATTCAAATACTAATTTTGACACTTTCAAGCCTAGTTCCTCAACTTTAGCAAACGAAATAAATGAATGCGAAGCTCTAGTATCATACAATGCAACCAAGATCTTGTCACCAATTAAAAAGTTACCTCTCATCAGATGATCCGCCTTAGCAGCATCCTTGGCGTTCATCGCAAATACTCGCCCCTGATGTTGACTCTAACCCGCATTTGCCTTCTTCCCACGAGTGCAATCTCTCGCAATATGACCAGGCAAACCACAGTTGAAGCAACCACATATACTAATCTTACAAGAGTCATATGGATGAAAATGTCCACAATGATCACAAATTAAATCTGGAGAAACCTTACTCTGATTTCCTCTCCCTTTGCCACGCTGGTACTGATAATAGGTGTTCTTTCTAAAGCCTCCTTGACCTTGAGGTGCATGTCCTCCTTTCTTGAAATTCTGACCACTTGCCTGAAAGTACTTGCCACGTCCCCGACTAGTGTTTCCTCCATGAGTGTCCTTTGACGAGGCTACCGTCTTTACATATTCCTCAACAACTCTCGCTTTATTCACCAGATCGGAGAAAATACGAATCTCCAAAGGAGCCACAACAGTCATGATATTATCCTTCAAGCCCCTTTAATACTTGATGCACTTCCAGCTTTCGTAGGTTTCCAGGGCACCCTGAAACATCCTAGAGAACCTACAGAGCTCCTCAAATCGGCTAGTATATTTTGTCACAGACAAGGAATCTTGCTTCAGCTACATAAGTTCCATCTCCTTTGCTTCCCTTGCAGATTCAGGAAAGTACTTCTTGTAGAAAGCCGTTTGGAATACATCCCAATGGATATCGGCATTCTGAAGCTGGAGCAAGCGGCATTCTCCTTGCCACCAATGCTGAGCCTCTCCCAAAAGCTGATACGCATCAAACTCTACATACTGGTTGTTCAGAACATGCTCTGCTTGTAACACACGCTCCATGGCCTGAAACCAATTATCCGCTTCTGTAGGGTTGGTTGAACCTCTGAAACTTGGCAGATGAACCTTGAGAAAAGTATCCAAGGTCATCGGAGCAGCTCCCATGTTATCACCATTTCCTTCCGTATTACTGTTCCTAATTCCATCTCCGTTTCCATTTCCGGCTAGTTGGCCTAACCTCTGCACAGCTTGCAGAGTCGCAGCAGCATTTGCCTACATGGTATTCGCAAGGTTAGCCATTGCCATCAAGAATTTGGCATGGTTATCGGCCAGTAGCTCATTTCTACTCTCTGCTCGTGAACGCGTACGACCTCGTACGCAAGTAGCCATTAGGGTTCCTGTCTACACTAAACAATCGATATCAAGGTGATCAGTCTCAATATCAAAAGCCTAGTTCTTCAATTATCCCAAAAGGCACTCACAAACAAGCATGCTATGCATATATCAAACAGATAACCTAATAGCATCAGAGAAAAAGACACAAAGTTATGCATTAAAGCATAATCGGTCTATCCCTCAGGCTCACGAGGACAAACCGATCTGATACCTCTAAATGTAACACCCTAATTACCCTAAGCCTTACCTCGCGTCGTAAAGCAAAGGTTAATCAAAGGTTACAATAAGTCTAAAACTTATACAAATAATATATAGAAGAAGTAATATATTCTAGAAGCCCAATGAAGGATACAGCTCAAAAACAGGATTTGAAACACGCAAAACGTACACACGACGCTACAAACTTAAAGCACAAGATATAGATATAATATAGCAAAATATAGGAGTATAAGAATGTAAAGATCTAGCCACGACTTGCGGAGTTTAAGTCGGCTAGCTATATACAGACAATACAGAATTTTGAAAGTTAAAAACAGCTTATACAAGTTTTTCTCTCAAAGTAAGCCTCTAGGCAAAAGTAAATACAAAAGATGAGAGATATAAACAAAATAAGCAAAAAGACTCCAAAATATATCCAGGATCTTCCGCTCTGTCACCATTGAAGCAACTCACCGAGGTGGGTTGCGACCTGCATCTGAAAAACAACAACAAAATATGGTATGAGAACCGGAGGTTCTCAGTATGGTAATAGTGCCCAATGATGTAAGATATAAGACTCCGAGACGCCAGAGGCAATCCTAGAACTTCATATCCATCACAAGATTCATCTAAAAGCATAACTAAAATAGGAAAGCAGAACTTAAAACCTTAACATATTAAAGGGTGATCTAACTTAGTGGATTTTCTAACTAACATCTCTCTGCTGTCCCACATCCTTCACCAACCTATCCTCCATGCGATCCCATTGCCACCGCCTTCCGAACCTCCTCAATCCCAGTAGAAAGCACAATTAATTAAAATGAAAGTAAAACACAAGTATAGGCATATATATCAAGTAATTCAAATAGGCAATTAGGCATGTTATACAATTAGGCAAATAATTTTAAGTCGATAAAGCATACAAACAGATAGAAGATGCATATGATGAATGCCTGTCCTACTGGCTGTGATATCACATTTTCGGTTCAACTGCCAACCCGACACATCTCCATGGAGATGTCGGCCTTCGGAATCATAATGGGAACCCCCTGCACACTCTAGTGATCCGAAGGGATGCGAGCTGGATACTCTTGCCACGGACCTCATATCTCAACACACGCGGGACGAACCACTGCCCTTACGCCGTCGTCCCTGCCGAGAGCATAGCATCTCAATAATCTCAATTTAAAAATATTATATCAGTGGTTTTGAAAAATTTATTATTTCATTATATCAATAATTCATAATTTCAAACTCCAAGTCTTCGACTCATCTCAACCACTGTCAATTCATACTTTCCTTTCCGAACTCATTAGATCATCAGTTCTCAATTCATATATCTTTCTCCCTTCTCACTCCACCAAACCCATCCTCAGTACACCAGAAACCTAAGCCTCCATTTTCTAACTTTTAAAGGTATAACCAAATTAAATCTCTTAGGATCTTTTCCCATGTTTCGATACCTGAAAATAAGCCAAAGAGTCTTAAATAGGTGTCACAGAAGTTTACAAGTTTGTTGGGAAGGTGAAACAGTTAAAAACAAGAATTTAGTTGAAAAACAGGGCATGTGCATACGCACAAAAGTGTGTGTGCGCACGCCCAGAATATTTTCAAAATGTGTGTGTACGCATAGAGGTGTGCGTACGCACAGATGTAAAATTTTCCAATTATGTTGGTTGTGTGTGCATACGGGTCGTGCTAGCGCTCTCAACAGCGGGCCTTCCCCTGTGTGTGCGTACGCACAAGGCCGTGCATGCGCACAGGTTCAAAAACTCACAGGGGTGTACATGCGCACAAGGCTGTGTGTGCGCACACAAACCAAAAATCACAAATTCTGTAGCATTCACAGAATTCAGATTTCAACACCAAACTTTGAATGATCATAACTTTCTCTACAAAAATTTATTTCCTACAAACTTTATATCTATTTAAATATTTTTCAATGAACTTTAATTTAAAGCAAATTTCAACAAATTTTGAAAATTGAGGCTCAAGTTATGATCCATCAAAGTTCACCAAAGATCCGTTTTTACCAAAATTTCCAAAGTTCTCAATTTTCCAATTTCACAATCAAAACTAAACCACCATCTCATCAACTCCCAAAACACATCAGATTTCACACTTCCCATACATCAATTCACCACTCCACCTTATGCAATCATCAATCCCCATTATCAAATACATAACAATACATTCATATTTCAACCGACACATTAATCAAATATCATTCCACCATTACCAACAATCATCATAATCAATTCTAATCTCAATCTTCAATACTATACTATCAACATCAGCATTTCAGTTAATCAACAACCCAAATCATCAATTCATCATACATCATCATACAACAATTCTAACAACCAATTTAGTTCAATCCTATCCTATGAGTCACTAGCCTAAGTGTCCAGAAATATTATATATTACATAGAAGAAACCGAAACCATACCTTGGCCGATTCTCAATATGCAGAAAAACCCAAATTGAGTGCAATTTAAGCCTCCAACCATAACCAATTCACCAACCAACTCCAACAAGCATCAACAATTACTCCAAAGCTCCAATTAAGTGCCAACAATCACAATCTCAATCTATATACACATAATTTACAACAATTCAACCTAGGGTTCATCAAATCCATAAAACCACAAGAGATTTTAATTTCTCACCTTACCCAATGATGATTGGAGCAAAAACTCAATAGTAATCAAGTGCTAGAGTGTACCTAAACACCCAAAATCACAAAATTTCACTCAATACAAAACCCAAAAAATTCGAAATTTTGGAAGAAAGAACTGAGAGAGATTTCGTGATTTTCTTACCACTTTATTGGATGGATTTTGTAGAGCTCTTCGTGAGGATCGCGTGGCCGCAAACGGTGCGACGATCGAAGCTCTGTAGCTCAAGTTATAATGGATTGAAGTTGTATGTGAATAGTAACTTTTCTCTCTTCCTTTCCCTTTCACTTCAGCCACTCACCTTGTGTGTGTGTTTATGGCTGATGGGTTCATTAATAGAGTGCTATATATGTTGGGCTTGGGTCCAACTTGGGCCCGGTCCAACCCGTTAGCGTTTTTAGCCCGTTTGGCCTAACTTTGGGCCAAACCTTTAAAATTAACGCCCGGTTTTTTACTTTAAATATTTTCCTGAGGTTTTCTACTGTTTTTACTGCTCTTACACAGTACCAGGCAGACTTAAATCGATTCGACCGGTTCAGCTGCGAGTTCGCAGTTTTACTCGATTTTTCACAGAAAATACATTTTCCAACTCAGAAAAATCTACTGAGTCCAAAAATCATTTTAAATCCTCAAATTCTCATTCTAAATTTTTAGATCCTACTTTGGCCAATATTAATTATTTACTTAAACGATTAATTAGTCTCGGTTCTTACATTTCTTATATGACAATTTGGATACACACTTACAACCACATATCCACTACTACTAGATATTTTGGCTTATTTTTTATAAGAAAAATAGAAGAGAAGAAGAAATGTAGTGTTTGTAGAGAAACCAAAGGGTTGCACACCCTTTTATAGCTGCTGAAATTTTGTCGTAACGTATCTCGTTTACACTGTAAACGTCATAACTCTTCACGTATCTCGTTTACACTGTAAACGAAATATACACGTTATTCTTTTTGTGCCTTATCTCGTTTACAGTGTAAATGAGATACGTGTATTCTTATTTCATTTACACTGTAAACGAGACAAGAGATATGATGGACTTTCGTAAAAATACTAGAAATGGTATATTTTGGTAAATAAAATATTTATTTATTTATTTACAAAAAAATCTCCAATTTGTGTTTAAAAAATAAAAAGAATTTGAGGTGAAAAAATTGAAATTTTTTTTAACGCAAATCGGAGGATCTTATTTGTTTACCACCCACAGTTTTAAAAAATATCAAAAATTACAATGTTGAGGTATATCACTCATCTCACTTCTATGAAGAAAAAAATAGCCTATCGTGTCAGTTCAGTCGCTTTTCTATTGAGTTTAAAAAAATTCTTTTTATATTTTTATTTTAAAATTTTAAATTTAAAAAAAATAATTGTAAAATAAATTATAAAAAAATAAAATGTCTTAAGTTATTTAGCATGTAAAATATATAAAATAAATAAATTTAAATTAAAAAATTAAAAAAATTTACATTGTTATTATGTGTAATAATATCAAGATAAAAACTTACTAATATTATTTACGGATTAGTTATTTATAAATGTTATTAAAATTTTATTTAATTTGAATCAAATTTAAAAATTTTTATTCAGAACACTCTTTATTTCCATGCAAAATTCTAATAGATAGAAAATTTTATTTCTTCAATCTTATATTGTACATCTTTAATTATTTTTAATTTTATTAATTTTTAAATTATTAATTTTTAATTTTTAATTTAATTATTGTCTCACCGTTACTATGATGTTTGTCTTGTTTTATTTTTCTTTTTTATTTTCTTCCTCTATTCATCCCAATTGTAAATAATTACCACCATACCATTATCTCAACTCTCATTTTTATTTATTATTTTTATTCATAACTACACATCGTGTTAACTTTTGAGCGATTAAAGATTTACTAAAATAATTATTTTTTTGTTTAATTTGGATATTTAGATCTATAATTATATGGATACTTATTTTTTATACTTGCTTGTAAAGTCATATTTTATTACTTTAAAAAAAAATTTAAGATATCAAACATTGAAAATTTTTGTTCAAATTATCAAAATTTGTCAATAATTATAAAAAATAATATCAAATATATTATATCTTCTTAAAAGAATAATATTATATGGACGCTATTATTTTAGCTACTATTAATATATACAATTAACTTATAAAAAAGTTGACATTATTGAATAACTCTTCTACTCTCAATACTATTTGTAATAACTCTTAATCTTTTTTTAAATCTAATATATCAACATCTATTTATCCAAATAACTCAATTTTTAAGATTTTCTTAAAGTTTTATTTAATTTTAAAACAGAATAATAACTACTATATTGTTAGTTTTTTTCAAAATTTTTAGAAAAATTATTTTTATAACTTTAAATTATAGATTTGGGATTAAAAATATAAAAAATTAATAAAAAATAAATTATTAATAAATAAAATTAAAAATTTTATAAGTTATTTAATTTTTTAATATATAAAATAATTAAATTTAAATTAATTTAAGTATAATACTAAAATCATTACATTCTTATTGTGTGTAACAATCAAGATAAAAATTTATAAATTTATTTATTTTCTCAATTTTATTTAATTTAAAATAGATATAAAAATTTATATTTAAATCACTATTTTTTCCGCATAATGTTATTGCCTAAAAAATTTTCATTTCTTTTAATTTTATATTCAACGTATTAAATTATCTCTAATTTTATTATTCTTTTAAAATTTTTATTTTTTATTTTTATTTTTTATTTTTATTATTCTTTTTTCTTACCATTCTCTATATACATATATATCATTGTCTCACTATCATTATTATATGGTAAATTTACTCAAATCTTCCTATAATAACATGTAAATTATCCTCTATGACATGTCACTTTTTAATTGATTGGTATATTAACTATGGTTAGACTATTTTGTAATTAAATCATTTTTTAAAATGGATAATTAACTAATTATATAATTTATTAAAATATTAAAAACTGAATTTTACTTCTTCCCCAAATCATGTTTTTAGAGAGTTCGCTCCATTGAAGTCCATCATCGCCTCGTATGGCGCCACCACCTCCCTCAGCGACACGCCACCACCGCCTCTATTTCCTCTCCTCTTTTTCCTCTGTTTTCTGCCGCCGTCGGAGCTCTGGCGGAACCGCTCCCTCAACATTGTAAGCTTCCTGAGCTCCGCCACCACTGCCATGTCAGCAACCCTCATCCTCTCCGGGTCCCATGGGGAATGTGCCTCCTGGAGGCTAACGTAAGCTCTCTTCAGTGACGACACTGTTTCAAAAACTTCTTCCATTATCGATTCCATTTGCTTCACCTTCAAAACCCTTGCTCCTACCATTTTCTCTTCTTGAAAGAACTCCTCGTCATTCTCCTCATCCTCGAACACTTCTTCGTCTTCGTCGCTGCTTTCCTCTTCTCCTTCTTCTTCGTACCTATTTTTCTCAGTCTCGCTCGGTGACGAGTTATTTTCCTTGTCCCTGCCGGTCGCATTGTACCTCCCGACGGCGAGAGGGTGGAGGAACCAGTTTGCGGTGACTCGCTGGATCAGATCGGAGAAGTTGGAAACCCTTCTCGTCATTGGAGAGTTGAGAAAGAATGTTGGTGCGTCTGACTCGGAATACTGACTCAGTGAGTGAGCGAGTGGAGAAGAATGTAGGATTTCAGTTCACTAATGGTGGACTTTAATGGAGCAAACTGCAGTTGTGATGTCTCAATGTACATTGTGCATGTGAGAAAGCAGCACAGAGAAACTTTAGTTAACATGTTAACTCTTATTAGGTTAAATTAACTCAAACTAAAACTAAACATCCAATTAAAATGAGCCATGTCATAAAGGATAATTTACATGTTATTTTAGAGAGGGTTGGATAGAACTCACCTTATTATATTGGTTCGTTGTCTCTCCTTTCTTCCTTTTCTTATTCTCCTTCCACCTTTTCTTCTTCGATCGCAATTAATTACTACCATATATTAGTTAATAATTATTACGCTCAAAGTGAACACTACTTTAAAATGCTACTTTAAAATAGAAAAATACTAGAAGCCTATCAAAATTTATTATTTTTGTCCATCATTTTTAGTCATCAAATTAATTTTTTTAGTTTAGTACTTTTGGTTTAGTAAAATTAAAATAAAGCACAAAAATAAGCACAAAGCTTAAAAAATAGAGGACTCTAGAAAGATAATGTTGAATTTTATGTCATTCATGTATGAAAATAGTATGATTTAACCACATGCCAAAAAAGTTAAATTTTATGTCTATTTTTTATTACTTATTTTAAAATCTATGATTATTTAAATTTGACTTCATAATTATTGAGTCATATTTTTTAGACAAAAAAAATTATCGAGCCATTTTTATTTTTTATAAGAGTACATTCATTACACAATAATTTTAATAATTAATGTAAACCTTAAAAAATATAATAAATTCATATTTATTAAAAAGTGAACTATATATACTTATATAGTCAAGAAGTAATCCTAACTTCATTTATAATAAATAATTTTGAATCATCTAATTTATAAAAAGATCACATCTTTTTTATTTATCCAAAAAATTTAAAATTAAAATTAATATTAGTACTTTTTGATTAATAGAACCAAAATAAAATACAAAAGTAAACTTTGAATAAAAATAAAAATACAAAATTTTGAATCCCAAAATATAAAATAGTTATAATATAAGAAAATTATTTAAACATAATTTTTGTAAGGTACTCTATGAATAAACTTAGATGAATGAATATAGATGTAAAATGAACTGTAATATTCTGATATAAATCTCATTCGCCACAAAAATAAGATATAACACATAAATACATAATTTTTTTTAAAAGAAACATTCAATAAATGATGTAAGACCCGAATTTTGAAAAGTCATTAATAAATTATTTATGATATATTATATTTATTTAAGATTATATTTTTAAAGATTTTTATATATAAGTTGAGTAAATTTTTATTCATTATTTAGAGTTTTTATAATTGAAAAATAGTAAATATTTTATATGCCTTAATTTTAAATATTTAGATTTTTAATCTTATTTTATAAATAAAGGATAATTAATCTACTTCTCTCCAATTTTTATTAAATTGGTATTAATTGAAAATAATTTACAGATTGGAAATTAAAAGGTATTTTTAAAGATAGATACTTTATATTTAATTTGGTTTTTAATTATTATTCTACTTTTTTAATTATCTACTACCCTTAACACTACACTCACCTCTCCCCCCACCCTCACACACGACACTCACACTCAACACAAGCACACACACGCAGAAACACAAGAAAAAGAAAGAAGAAAGAAAGAAAAAAGAAAGAAGAAAAGAAAGAAGAAAGGGGAAAGGGGAGGGGGCCGCGGAGAAGGAGAGGAGGAGATGGGGAGCTGACCGCACCACCACCCAGCTCGCCGTCGCCGCTGGTCCACCTTGGAACTGCCATCGAAGAAGAACCACGAGGAGTAAGGGAGATTGCATCAGTTCACCGCAAAGCCAGCGCCACCGCCATCCTCATCACGAACCTCCACTGTCGCATACGGCCGCCGTCTCACCACCAAGCTCGCCTTAGTCGCCATTGTCGCCGGGAAAGAGAGGAGCGCGCAGCATTCAAGAGGGGAGAGTCGGAGGAGAGGAAGAATAGCGTTGTTTCACTGTTCCTCGTCGCGGCTGAAGCTCGCCGCTGCTGCGGCTGCCCGTGTCGCCATTTGGGTCGCGTGGAAGGAGGAGGAGCCGCTGGGTGTCACCGCGCCCTACCTCTGCCACCGGAGATTGCCACTGAATCCTCTGTCTTGGTAAGCATTTTTGGTTCGAAAATTCTTTTTGTCACTGTTCTGTTATCTTATGCTGAGGTGTTGCGGCGTTGTCTGTCATATGATTGAGTATCGGTGCTTTCATGTCATGCTCGAAGTTTGCGGCTGCTTCATTTTGTTATTTTAGTAAAGAATTATGTTTCGAAAATCCTCGTGTTAGTATTCTGTCATGTTTGGTTATAAATTCAGAGGTTCTGATAACGTAGGGTCGTGTTCTGAATGTTGCATGTCGCTTTAGATGTTGCTGTAGTTGCTGCAAAAATAGTTTGAAGCTGAGGTTGCAGCTTCTGCTGACCGCAGGCCGAGAAAAAAGACTTTCTATGATGCGTTTGGTTTACAGGTTTGCTTATCGAGGTAGGGGCTCTTTCTAAAAACTTACTTTTGCAATTGGAATTGTTATAAATTGATATGGATGAGCGAAATGTGTTTTTAGTGATTATGTAAGTCTTATAAATTGTCTGATTTGTCTTGGATGAATATGGTTGTTTGTTGATTGAATTATTGACTGATTTTGTTAAAATGGAGGTTGCTGAAATTGGTTTGATTTTGAAATGATTTTAATAATTGAAAGTCTGAATTCTGTTTTATTGGAAACTGATTTGGTTTTGAACCCATTAGAAAGGGTTGCAGAATGTTTTGGTTGGGACCCGAAAATGGTGGCAAAGTCCAAGTTTTAGGGGAGGTGCTACCGAAATTTTTATAAAATTTGAGACTTTATTTAAAATGTTATATAGAAAATTATGAATTTAAGACTTATAATATTTGACTTGAATTATTTAAGAAAGTGATAAATTATGTTTTGAAATGAATTATCGAAAAGAGAATTATGATTTAGCTTTGTTTCTTAACAAAAATATTATATTTTGGGTGCAAGTCATTTAGAAAAGAAGTCGTTTTAAATGTGAGAAGGATTTATGTTTTTGAATTTGACTTGAGGATTTTATTCAGAGGAGTTTCAGTGAATTTAAAAAAATGGATTTTGGTCGAATAACTCCGTTTGCGATGTTTTGGAAAAGTTATGGATTTAGTTTTAAGGAATGAAATTGAAAATGGTTTTTGGTTCAAACTGATTGGTTTTCGGTTCTAAATGATTTGGTTTTTACTTGGATTTTCCTTGATTTAGTTCAAACCAGGAAAACATTATTTTAAGAATTTTAATGAACTTAAGGAAAGGGATTTGGTTGTTCTCTTTTAAAGTTTTGAGACTTTGCCAAAAGTGAAGAATTTTGAGTTTTTTCAAAAAAAATTTTCACTTGATATGATTTTGGAATGGTTGGAAGTTTTGGGAAATGTTACATAAAGTGGTTCCGTTTTGAAAGAGAATTAATTTTTTGAGGAAAAAGGGGATTATGAGCTTGAAATAATTTGAGATATGAGGATTTTCAAATTGAGACAAAGATGAGTTTGATTTTGGTTTCAAAGTAAAGTGATTTGAGGAAAAGTTATATATGGCATAATGATGATTTGACTTGATATGGATTGTTAAGAAAGTGCGGAAATAATTATGAATGAATGATTATGAATGAATAGAATGGTAATGAGGCTTATGCACTTCTTTTATCTGGGTATGAGTTTCCCTGGATAAAGAGCAGTGGCTTGCCACCACGTGCTCCAGGTTGAGACTCGATACTCTGTTGACCCTACGTTGCAAGGGTGACCAGGCATGTATAAATTCCTGGGAAGGATTCCCCCAATGAGCAAAATTTATATATGAATGAGAAAAAGCTATGCATAGATTCGTGGAGATGCGCTTCGAGGGACAGTCCAGGGTTTAGCAGCCGGACTTGTCGGGTTGGCTTAATAATTGACATATGGGACTCATCAGCCCTAGGGCAGGCATTCATCATATGCATATATGTGACATTGTTTGGGTGTGCATATTATAATTGATTTGCCTATGTGAATAATTATGTTTAATTGCTAATTGCCCTACTTGATGTAACTGCCTTGATTGTGTTTGAACTTTTCTACTTGTGTTTGTGACTGAAATTGAATGGATTGTAGTGAATTAGATGTTGATTAAGTTGTGATTTCGGTTTAGTAAATTATGAAAAATCAAACTGGTTCAGCATAGACTTAATGAACCTATGCTTGGAACAGATTGGCCATTCATACTGTCTATGAAATATTTTAATATTGATACAAAAGGAAAAGGTTTTGAATTTTTGAAGAATTAACAGATTTCTCTTTTAAAAAAGATTTCGAACTTTTGAATGTAAATATTTGGTTTTTGAAAAGATACATAAGGCGGGCATTAATCACTGTACTTTAAAAATAGTTTTATTTTACGTATCTCATTATAGCAATTCTCTAACCCTATAATGAGAACAAGTGAGGACGATGTTCTCACTCCCCTATAGGTTTTTTCCTTTCGGGATATGGATGACGAAGTTCGAAAGAGTTTATTTATTTCGTTTCTGTTAAAAAGATTGTGTTGTATTAGTAACTTTTTCCCTCGCTCTTATCTTTACAATTTTTTTGTAAGAGGAATAGGAATTTTGATATGCAAGGCTTGTAAATTATACTAAGTATGTATGTATGTATATGATTTGTAAGTATTGTATCTGTTTCGTATGTCCGTATTTATGTTTTAAATAGGCTCCTATTTTAGTATTAAATATATTAAGAGTCGTCGTAATACCCGATCTATTAGAATAGCGCGGGCGGAAGCGTGACATTCTGATAGCTAGGGTGTTACAAATGACTTACCCAATACTTTTCCATCAAAGTTAGTTATCCAAATTTAAATCTATTTTCTCAAACCACTTGTTGATCAGATGGCTGCAATAGTTGAAACTAAATATATTTTAAAATTTTAACTTTGTAATCAACAACCTTGAATAACAGACATAGAGTTCTACTTTCTATAAAAAATTAATGGTTAGATAAAAACATAAGACTGACAGAAAAAAAATAAATTAAAACTTATGTGACCCAAGAGATAGAAGACAAAAAAATAATGAAAATGTTGATGCAAGTTAGTTATAGGAGATTATAAAAACTTCTTTTTAACGTGAGACTAATAGGATTAAGTGTAAGAAAGGCATAGAGGAGTGAATTTTCATAATATGTATTTTGAAGAAGAAAAGAAAATTGGTGAAAAATTTTTTAATTTGAAATAAGGAATGTATATATAAAAATAAAGTAGAAGAAAATGAGTTGTTATTATGACAGATTGATTGCAAAGTAAAATAGGTGGAAGTTTTTTTTTTATTTGAAATAACTATAGATCATACATGGAAAGAAAAGTTGACAAGTGGTTTAAAAATGATAATAATAACTGCTGTTTATTAAGGATAATATTAAAATATATATAGGTTCATAAGTGAACCCATCAACAATTAAACACACCAAAACACAGCTGAAAAGGGGAAGAAGAGAAACCCCCATAGTTATTATTCATCACCATCTTCTCATGCTCATATCTTGAGCTACGGAGCTCCGATCGCTGCATCGTTTGTGGCTACGCGTTCCTTGTGAAGAGTTCTACAAAACCCATCCAAGAAACTGGTAAGAAAAGCTCGAGTCCCTCTCAGTTCTTCTCTTCAAAATTTCAAGTTTAGGGCTTTTGATTAAGTGAGGTTTTGTGATTTTTAGGTGTTTAGGTTCACTCTAATCCTTGCTTAGCGTTGGATTTTGGCTACCAAAACTGTTGGACAAGGTAAGAGGCATTAAACCCTTGTGAGATTATGTTTATATTGAGCCCTAGGTTGATTTATGATGATTTATGTATATATAGCTTGAATAATTGTGAGTTTAAGAGCTATTAGAACTTGTTGGTGCTTGTTGAAGTGGAATTTAAAGCTTGGATTGTGGTTGAGAGTCTGCTTGTGCTCAATTTGGGGTTAAAGACATATTGGGAATCGGCCACGGTATGGTTTCGATTTCCTCTATGTAGTATATAATATTCATGGACATTTAGGCTAGTGATCTATAGGATAGGATTGAATTAAAATGGTTGATGAGTCATTGAATGTTGATGTATGATGGTTTATGATGAGTTAATAAATTTTGAGTTCAATTATGATGATTGATATGATATGATGATGTTGAATGATTGTGTGGATTGGAAAAGTGGTTTGTTATGATAGATGTGATGTTAAGGTTGATGAAATAGTAATGTGGATGGTAAATTTGAATGTGGATTGATCATAAATGTTATATAGTTGATGTTGAGGTTGAGAATAATAAAATGTGAAGGAAATGTGGTAAGATTGGTGTAATATGACACAAAGGGTTGATTTTGATAAAAAAAAATGGAGTTTGGAATGGTTTGCTATGGTTTTGATTGTGTATGATAAGAAATTGAGAAAATTATGAACTTTTGGTAAAAATTAGTTTTTGGCGAACTTTGATTGATCATAACTTATGCCTCAATTTTCAAAAATTGTTGCAACTTGTTGAGAATTAAAGTTTATTGAAAACTCATTAAATTGATATAAAGATTGTAAGATTTGGATTTTTGTAGAGGAAGTTATGATCATTCAAAGATTGGTGTCAAAATCTGAAATTCTACAAAGTTGCAGAATTTTATGATTTCTGGTATGTGCGCACGCACAGCCCTGTGCGCACACACACCTCTGCAAAATTTTACATTTGTGTGCACGCACAGACCTGTGCGTACGCATACACAGAGGAAGGCAAACTGTTTGGAGCGCTAGCACATCTTGTGCACGCACACGCCAATGAGGATTTGCAACCTGTGCGTACGCACAGCCCTGTGTGCACGCACACGTTGGGAAGGTCAGTATGTTGAGGGCACTAGCACAGGTTGTGCGAGCGAACAGACATTGTGAATTTTGGTACTCTTGCATACGCACACCTCTATGCGTACATACAGGGTTTAAAAATCTCTTGGGCATGCGCGCGCACACCCCTGTGCATACGCACACACCCTGTTCCTCAAATTTAAACTTTGTTTCCAACTATTTTACCTTCCCAACAAGATTATAAGCTTTTGTGACACCATTTTAAGGCTTTTGGGCTTAATTTTGGGCATGAGAACATGGGAAATAACCTAAGAGTTTAGTTGATGATTATTATGAAAAATTAGAAAATGGAGGCTTAGGTTTCTGATGTACTAAGGATGGGTTTGATGGCGTGTGAAGAATGATTGGTATGTGAAATGAGAACTATGAACTATTGAGTTCGGAACTAAAATGTGGATTGACAGAAGTTGAGATGAGTCGAGGACTCGGAACAGAAATGTTGATTTATAGTGGTTGAGATGAGTCGAGGACTCGAATATGCAATGATGAATCATTGATGTATTGAAAATGTTTTCTGAAAAACCATTGAACTACTATTTTATACTGAGAAATGATGAGACGCTATGCACCCGGCAGGGACGGCGGTTGGATCCCACCTGTCGAGGTAGCGACAGCGGCGTAAGGACGGTGGTTAAGAGTATTCCACTCACATCCCTTCGGATCAATAGAGTGTGCAGGCACAAAACCCTGGACAGTGATCCGAGCACTATATCTCGGGGGTTCCCAATGATGATTCCGAAGGGCGACATCTCCATGGAGATGTGTCGGGTTGGCAGTTGAACCGACAATATGATATCACAGCCCATAGGGCAAGCATTCATCATATGCATCTTCTATCTATTTGTATGCTTTGACTACTTGTAATGGTTTGCCTATTTGTATAACATGCCTATTTGCTTACTTGAACTACTTGCCTTATATGCTTCTACTTGTGTTTTACTTGCATTGTAATTAATTGTGATTTCTACTGGGATTCAGGAGGTTCAGAAGGCGGTGGCGATGGGATCGCATGGAGGATCGGTTGGTGAAGGCTGTGGGACAGCAATGTTTGGTTAGAATAGAAATCCCCTAAGATAGATTACCCTATTTATTTATGTTAAGATATATATATATATATATATATATATATATATATATATATATATATATATATATATATATATATATGCTTTATTGTTTTAGTATGCCTAAGATGAATCTTGTGATGGATATGAAGTCTAGGATTGCCTTTGGTGTCCCGGGGTCTTATATCCTACATCACTGGGCACTGTTACCATACTGAAAATCTCCGGTTCTCATACCATATTTTCTGTTGTGTTTTTTTCAGATGTAGGTCACAACCCACCTCGGTGAGTTGTTTGGATGGTGACAGAAGCGGAGGATCCTGTTACTCTTGGAGTCTTTTTTATTTATTTTGTTATACATCTCTCACTTTTGTATTTTATTTTTTCCTAGAGGCTTGTATTGAGAGAGAAAAAATGTATAAGCTGATTTTACTGTCTGGTTTCTGTATATGACTAGCCGGCTTAAACTCCGCGAGCACTGGCTAGATTCTTATGATATTATACTATTGTCTTTTGCTATATCTTATCTATATCTTGTGCTTTAAGTTAGTAGTTTTGTTAGTACGTTTTGCGCTTTTCAAATCCTATTTTTGAGCTATATCCTTCATCGAGCTTATAGATTATATTATTTTCTTCTATATATTATATGTATGAGCTTAGAACTGTCGTAACCTTTGATTAACCTTTGCTTTACGACGCGAGGTAAAGCTTAGGCTAATTAGCGTGTTACATTTAGTGGTATCAGAGTAGTTCGTTCTTGTGAGCCTGAGGGATGGACCAATTGTGCTTCATTACATACTTTGTATGTCTTTTCTTTGATGCTATTAGGTTATCTGTCTGATATTGAATAGCATGCTTGTTTGTGAGTACCTGTTTAGGATAATTGAAGCACTAGGCTTTTGATATTGAGACTAATTACCTTGATATTGATTATTTGGTGTAGGCAGGAACCCTAATGGCCACTCAAAGACGAGGTCGAGCACGTTCACGAGAGAGTAGGAATGTACAACCGGCGGACAACCATGTCGAATTCATGGCGGCCATGGCAAACCTTGCGAATACTGTGGAGGCTAATGCTGCTGCGACTCTGCAAGCTGTGCAGAGGTTAGGCCAACCGGCCGGAAATGGCAACGGAAATGGTGAAGGGAATGTGAATGATAATGCTGAGGGAAATGGAGATAATGCGGGAGGTGCCCCGATGACCTTGGTGAATTTTCTCAAGGTTCATCTGCCAATTTTTTGAGGATCAACTAATTCTACTGAAGCAGATAACTGTTTCAGGTCATGGAGCGTGCTTTACAGGCGTAGCACGTTCTGAATAATCAATATGTTGAATTTGCTGCTTATCAGCTGGCAAGAGAGGCCCAGCACTTGTGGCAAGCAGAGTGCCGTTTGCTACAGCTTCAGAACGCTGATGTCCCTTGGGATGTATTCCAGAAGGCCTTCTACAAGAATTACTTTCCTGAGTCTGCAAGGGAAGCGAGGGAGATGGAACTGATGCAGCTGAAGCAAGGTTCCTTGTCAGTGGCAGACTATACAAGCAAGTTTGAGGAGCTTTGTAGGTTTTCTAGGGTATGTCAGGGTGCTCCGGAGACCTATGAAAGCTGGAAATGTATAAAGAATCAGAGGGGTTGAAGGACAACATTATGACTTCTGTGGCTCCTATGGAGATTCGTACCTTCTCCGATTTGGTAAATAAGGCAAGGGTGATGGAAGAGTATGCCAAGACAGTAGCAGCGTCCAAGGATACTCATGGAGGGAATACTAGTAAGGGACATGGCAAGTATTTCCATCCGAGGGGTCAAAGTTTCAAGAGAGAAGGATATGCGCCTCAAGGTCAAGGAGGCTTCAGAAAGAACACTCAAGATTAGTTTCAGCGTGGCAAAGGGAGAGAAAACCAGAGTAAGATTTCTCCGGATTTGACTTGTGTGCGTTGTGGACGTTTTCACCTGTATGACTCGTGCAAGATTGGTTTAGGTGGTTGTTTCAACTGTGGATTTCCTGGCCACATTACGAGGGATTGCACTCGTGGGAAGAACCCGAACGCGGACCAGAGTCAGCATCAAGGTCGAGTCTTTGCTATGAATGCCAAGGATGCTTCTAAGGCGGATCATTTGATGAGAGGTATATGTTTAGTTGGTGATAAGACCTTAATTGCATTGTATGATACTGAAGCTTCGCATTCGTTTATTTCATTTGCTAAAGTTGAGGAACTAGGCTTGAAAGTATCAGAGTTAGCATTTGATTTGCATGGACATACTCCTCATCAGACAGTTATGATTAGGTCAGGTTGTAGACAAGTAGGTTTCAAGCTTGAGGGTAGAAACTTTGTGCATGATTTGATCTGTTTACCAATGGTTGGATTGGAGATAATTTTGGGGTTTGATTGGTTGTCGAAGAACCGAGTTTTGTTGAATTGCTTTGAGGCCAATTCAGTTTATGTCGGAAGGAAAAAATCGAGCAGTGATAGCTGAACGTTATTACCTGAACTCTGTGATGGTGTACTGTAGTGGGAAAGAGTTTCAGGGTTATATTCTGTTGGCTGCAAACACGTTAGGTGATAATCAGGAACTAGATCAAATTTCGGTAGTTAGAGACTTTCCGGAGGTGTTTTCGAAAGATATTCCTGAGTTCCCACCTCAGAGGAAAATTGAATTTACGATTGAATTGGTGCCGGAAGCCAGACCAGTGTCGATTGCGCCATATAGAAAGGCTCCGATAGAGCTGGCAGAGTTAAAGACTCAGTTGGAAGAGTTTCTGAACAAGAGGTTCATTCGACCGAGTGTGTCACCATGGGGAGATAAGTCGAGGACTCGAATATGCAATGATGAATCATTGATGTATTGAAAATGTTTTCTGAAAAATCATTGAACTACTGTTTTATACTGAGAAATGATGAGACGCTATGCGCCCAGCAGGGACGGGGGTTGGATCCTGCCTATCGAGGTAGCGGCGGCGGCGTAAGAACGGTGGTTAAATCCTGCTTACATTGAGATGTGAGATCTGTGGCAAGAGTGTGCAGGCACAAAACCCTGGACAATGATCCGAGCACTATATCTCGGGGGTTCCCAATGATGATTCCGAAGGGCGACATCTCCATGGAGATGTGTCGGGTTGGCAGTTGAACCGACAATGTGATATCACAGCCAATAGGCAGGCATTCATCATGTGTATCTTCTATCTGTTTGTATGCTTTGACTACTTGTAATGGTTTGCCTATTTGTATAATATGCCTATTGGCTTACTTGAACTACTTGCCTTATATGCTTCTACTTGTGTTTTACTTGCATTGTAATTAATTGTGATTTTTACTGGGATTGAGGAGGTTCGGAAGGCGGTGGCGATGGGATCGCATGGAGGATCAGTTGGTGAAGGCTGCGGGACAGCGGCGTTTGGTTAGAATAAAAATCCCCTAAGATAGTTTACCCTGTTTATTTATGTTAAGATCTATATATATACTTTATTGTTTTAGTATGCCTAAGATGAATCTTGTGATGGATATAAAGTCTAGGATTGCCTTTGGCGTCCCGGGGTCTTATATCCTACATCGCTGGACACTGTTACCATACTAAGAATCTCCGGTTCTCATACCATATTTCTGTTGTGTTTTTCAGATGCAGGTCGCAACCTACCTCGGTGAGTTGTTTGGATGGTGACAGAAGCGGAGGATCCTGTTACTCTTGGAGTCTTTTTTATTTATTTTGTTATACATCTCTCACTTTTGTATTTTGTTTTTTCCTAGAGGCTTGTATTGAGAGAGAAAAACTGTATAAGCTGATTTTACTGTCTGGTTTCTGTATAGTCTGTATATGACTAGCTGGCTTAAACTCCGCGAGCCGTTGCTAGATTCTTATGATATTATACTATTGTCTTTTGCTATATCTTATCTATATCTTGTGCTTTAAGTTAGTAGTTTTGTTAGTACGTTTTGCGCTTTTCAAATCCTGTGTTTGAGCTATATCATTCATCGGGCTTCTAGATTATATTATTTTCTTCTATATATATTATATGTATGAGTTTAGAACTGTCGTAACCTTTGATTAACCTTTACTTTACGATACGAGGTAAAGCTTAGGCTAATTAGGGTGTTACAGAGATAACCGTTGATGAAGATATGAGCAGCAAAATAGAAACAACAATAGCCGAAGAAGCAAGGACCGAAGGAAGTATTATCGGAATTTAAAGTACTGGCGGAGAAAAGGTTGTGTGGAGAGCTCGTTCTCTCAATCCTCTACGGCGGAGCTTCCTTGAGGACACCGCCAATGGAGAGATTTGATCGAAAAATGCACCATCATCTTCATTTATTCCAGATTCAAAGAACATGGGAGATTCCGTTGGGAAGAGTCCTACAACAACGACCATGGAGAGCTTTCTCTGTGCGATGAAAAAATAAAGAATTATAAGTAACGATGGGGATCTGGGAATAGATAAGGGTGGCAGCAGGAATACCCGAACCCACGGGTACCCGACCCGCATCTACCAGGTTGGGACGGGGTGGAGTCGAGGTCAGGGTAAACTCGCTCGTACCCGCCTCGGAGTACATAATATATACATGTTTTTAGAGATTAGGGTTTTTAAGTGCCTCCACCAACCATCAGACCCCAACTCCTAAGTCATCTTCTTCTTCCTCATAGAACCAAAGCTCCTTGTAGCTTAGCTCAGCCTCTCATCCCTTTCCGCCATTGCGCCGTCGCCGCAGCTCGTTGCCATCGCCACAACTCCTTGGCATCACCGCTTAGTCCCGCTGCTCCTCGCTGTCGCTGCTCAGCTCACACAACTCCGTAAGTTCCTCTCTCTCTTGCTCTCTCGCGCTCTCTATCTTTCCATCATTGCAAGATATAATTTCTTCTCTTGTTCTTCCACAGATTCATCGCTTAGTCGTCGTCGTTGTGAGATTGATCGTCGCCATTGCATGTGAGCCTGTCACCGGAGCCTTTTTTCTCTGTCTCTGACCGTCTGTAAGCCTCTGAGCCCCTCTGTCTTTGTAGATTTGCCATCACACAAGCATGCTCTACCATCTCTGCAAAAAATACAGGAAGCTCAGTTTGAAATAACTATAAAAAAAATTGAACTAAAAATTTTGACAAATAATGAACAACAACCTATACCAAAAAAATATGATTTATCAGTTATTATTCAAAAAAATATGCTTACATGTTTATCGTGTGAACACAATTGAATTAAGTGTACATATAGCATTTCATGATTTTGCCTTGAAACTAGTCTTATGGTAAAGATGATTTTTAATTAATTATCCTTGTGTGCATACCGTTATCAATTTAATTTGGCTACTATTAAAATGTTTCAAATTTATTTCGGTGATTTCACAAACCTTCTAATAATAACCGATGAATAAATAGTCAACCATATCCAGAAATGAAATGATATCAAACTAAAACCTAAGGCAAGCATGCCCAAAATCATACAATTAAATTTGACAATGTTCAAAAAATGAAAATGAATTGAGTTGATAGGTGAGTACAATGTGCAATACTTGTGATAGGTATGTTTTTCACTATTTTGTCATGTTTAGTGATTATAAGGACATATATATAATATATGATAATTTAATATATTAATGTGTTTGATTGTAGAAACTCCACAAGCAACGATAATAATGTTTTAAATTTAGAAGAATCAAATCCTGTTAAAAGTGATAATAAAGCTAATATTAGGAGTGTTTTTGTTGAGTTTCTCAAGCACGTTCTATGTTAATACACATTGTTAATTATTTTCATAGGATACACAATATTAATTAATTTAAGGATATGTAATGAGTTGAATTATTATTCTTTACATAATCTGATTTGTTGATTTGATGTGCCAAGTACAAATTATAGGGAGAAATTCTACAAGGAGTGTCTTGAACCCTTACAAGGTGGGTTAATATTGGTTGAGAAAGATTTCAAAGCCATTGAAGAAGTATTAGAGGAAGCATTTGCCAAAGTTGACGCCAAGTTATTGAAACGGTAAAGCCAATAAACTAGTCTACAAAGTAGGGAATCCATAAAATGTGTCTAATTGAATTGGTTTCTATATTGGTATTATTCAATTGAAGGTTTAGATAATATTTCATTTTTTAAAGGCTTGAAATGAACAGAGAAGAGGATGAATCAAGCGCAACGGCAACTACAGTCTTCATGGGGACGCTACGCTGCCCGTTTTGCACATTGGCGACTCATCTCTAGTATGTATTATCAATCTTACAATAAGTTTTTGATGTAGAGTATTATGTTTTATTTTTGAAATAGAACTTCTTAATTTGGTGACAATTAATTGCTATCTTTTTTTTATTTTTAAGTTTAAATTTTGACCTTCAAACCTTTAGTGATGATGAAGATGTGAAAAGTGATCAAGAATAAAAATTGAAAATTCTCTTATATTTAATGATGCGATTTTTTTTTTATTATAGTGTGAAATTTGTAATGATCAATTATTAACTTTTTTTAATTTCAAGTTATTTGACATTATATAAATCTTATGTTTGTATTTTAATTTAAATATAAATTTTAAATTTTTATCTTAATTTATATAAGAATATATAAAAATTAAAATATTATTTATTTTTTATAAGAGCGGATAAGGGTGGGGCGAGTTAGAGTAATACTCCGGATAGGAGTGAAGCGGGTAGTATAAGAGTGCAAAGAGGACGGAACAAAGTTGGATAGGACAAATACTCGTCCGGTCGTCCCTACCCACTCCACTGACATCCCTAAGAATGGATGGATGGAGCTGTGGAATCCGGACAAGGTTAATGGACTTAGCCCATAAATAAAAAAAAAATAAAGAATAAATAAATAATAATTTAGATTCTAGAAATAATAATAATAATAATAATAATAATGATGTCAATGAATTATATCTTAAATAATATAGTCTTTCCATATTTATTTAGAGCGGGCGAGTTTGAGTCTTATTCTTAACTTTAAAAAAAAAAATAATAATAATAATAATAATAATAATAATAATAAGAAGAAGAAGAAGAAAGCCTTGTGCTGCGTTTGTTGCATTTTTTTAATTTTTAATTTTTAATTTTGTGAACTTAAATTATTAATCAATAATCAATAATGGATAAATTAAAAATAATAAAAATCAACTAATGACCAGTTTGTATGAATTTTAAATACTTGATTTTCAATTTTTTTTATTAACTGATTATAAGTTAACTTTTGTTATTCACCTATCAAATATAATTAATGTAATTAATTTGAGTTTAAATCTAATTACCTCTACATGTGGTCGAGGCGGCCATCTTAGGACTTCCAGATTCTATGTTAAAATGCTAACTTTAGTTTAATAGATTTATTTAATTTTTGAATTTTTTTGTGACAATTGAATTTTTGAATTATACATTCTTGTCTTGCCCATAATATCTTATAATTCATATATTATTAATTAAGTATTCATAGTGACACTAAGTTATTCATTTAAATAAGATAATTAACGAAAAATAGAAAATTAGTGGATGTTATAATCAAGAAAGAAAAATTGTCCTTTCTATAAGACACTATTAATCTGAAGATGTATGCCATGTGTTTATGATGAGAGAAGATCATGTCATCTTCTTTGGTCCTAATTTCCTCCTCTCTCATCACAAGAAGTCAAGAATGACTCACAAACCACCACCGTGACCCTGGCGCCATCTCGTTAATAACTCCATCGGCGCTGTAAGTTTCCCTCTTTCTTAGCCTGCACGTTTGTCGTTAGTGCTCCCAAAGTGGTACATCCTCCACTGCAAGTTCGTAAATTTAAATTCTAGTTAAGAATTTGTTGAGAGACAAATAATTACTGCTTTGAAATGGTGGAATTGGACCATCGAACATTTATTTAAACAAAAGATTGAATTAATCACTCAGCTAATTTAAATTGGTTCGAAATTGCTTGTTCCTTATTTTTTTGGCGGCTCAAAACACCCCCTTTAAGCTGCTAAACTCAAGCTCTAGTGCCGTCCAAATTATTCAGGGTCCAATGTCCGTTATGGCCGGAGGAGGCAATCTCCAACACGATAACTCGGTGATACTTCGGCGGCGACAGGTTTAACATGCGGCAGCAGGTACATTAGACAAGTTTTATGGTGTATTCGAGGGAACTTAGCTATATGTCATACCAAGCCACATGTCTATTTATTACCATTAGATTTGTCTTCTTCATGTGAAGATTTATTTCTTAGATCTTCACCATCGCCTAAACAATGGGGGGTTGGGTTGTTCATCTGATTAAACAAAACAAACCAGAATTCACGCGCCAAGCACGTGGACGGACACAAAAACAAAAGACACAGAAGATTTTTTTTCCCTTGAAATTAATAAGTAATAAATAAATATAATAAGGTCGCAGAAAATATCTGATATGCTAAAACAATTTGGTTTAATAAAAAAATTACCCATTCGAAAAATTTCTCTTCTATATATGATAACATAATTTGTCATTAGTGTTTTTTTTTCCGTGAGATTATTATTTTGAGGATGTATCTATTTGGTTGAAATGAATAATAAAATTAAAAAAAAAAATAATAATAAATATGTGGGAGAGAAAGACAAAGGGTCTCGCTTCACTTAACTAGAGAGGAGTACTAGCTAGTTAACACATCCAGCGCCTCCAAAGTAAAGTAGGCTGAGAAATTCTCTGCCCCTTTTCTTTCTCTTCCCTCTCCCAATGGATTCGCTCTCTCTCTTCTGTACCGGAGCACTTCTCGCCGGCGGCCTCTACTGGTTCGTCTGCATTTTGGGCCCCGCCGAGCAGAAGGGCAAGCGCGCCACCGATCTGTCCGGCGGCTCCATATCCGCCGAGAAAGTCCAAGACAACTACAAGCAATACTGGTCCTTCTTCCGCCGCCCAAAGGAAATCGAAACCGCCGAGAAGGTTCCAGACTTCGTCGACACATTCTACAACCTCGTAACTGACATCTACGAGTGGGGTTGGGGTCAGTCCTTCCATTTCTCCCCTTCAATACCCGGCAAGTCCCACCGTGACGCCACGCGCCTCCACGAGGAGATGGCCGTCGATCTCATCCAGGCGAAGCCTGGTCACAGAATACTGGACGTCGGGTGCGGAGTAGGTGGGCCCATGCGTGCCATCGCAGCCCACTCGAGAGCCAACGTGGTGGGCATCACCATCAACGAGTACCAGGTGAACCGGGCCAGGATCCATAACAAGAAGGCCGGGCTGGACTCTCTCTGCGAAGTTGTGTGCGGCAATTTCTTGGAGATGCCGTTCCCTGATAACAGCTTTGACGGCGCGTACTCCATAGAAGCCACTTGTCACGCACCCAAGCTCGAAGATGTGTACGCTCAAATTTTTAGGGTTTTGAAACCTGGCGCACTCTACGTTTCTTATGAGTGGGTTACGACGGACAAGTATAGAGGTGAAAACCCTGAACACGTGGAGATCATTCAGGGAATCGAGAGAGGTGACGCTTTGCCTGGGCTTAGGAGCTACGCTGATATTGCTGAGACGGCTAGGAAGGTAGGGTTTGAGGTGGTTAAGGAGCAGGATCTGGCTAAACCGCCGGCTCAGCCGTGGTGGAGCCGGCTCAAGATGGGTCGGATCGCTTACTGGAGGAACCACATTGTGGTCACTGTTCTGGCGGCGCTGGGGATTGCCCCCAAGGGTACCGTGGATGTTCACGAGATGCTATTCAAGACCGCTGACTATTTGACCAGAGGTGGTGACACTGGGATTTTCTCACCGATGCACATGGTCCTCTGCAGAAAACCAAAATCCCCTCCTACTACTACAACATCATCTTAGTCATCATCATTTTCAGGTACTCTGTTAAAGAAAAAAAAAAAAGAAAAAAAGGAAAAACCTGGTAACCTGTTTCAATGTGCCTCCGCTAGCTGCCACCACCATCCCCAAATTTATTCTTCGTTTCTTTTTTTTTTTTATAATTTTAATTTCAATTTGGATTTAGCTTATTTTTATTTATGTGAACTCGGTGTAGTTTGGTTTTTGAGATCTTTGATTTTAGCTTTTTGTTCAAGCAGTCGCCTTATAATTAATTCATGTTAATGTCTCCTTTAATTTAGTAGAATTCCTTCTGATTGTTTGGTGGTTGGTCTTTGATGGAGGTTGAGAACTGTCTGATTTAACTGGCGTATTTTAAGGGGAGAGAGGGGGGTCACTTCAATTATTCGATTGAATGATTCCGAAAACTCGCATACTTCAGAATTAGGGTGCCAGTTGTTAAAGATTTTGATTTTGATTTTGATTTTGATTAGATGGGATTATTAGATGGTTAAAAAAGTTGGGTAGATGTGTGAAAGTCTGAAAATGAAATAAGAGTTGTACCCGCACATGTTAGATGACTACACTAGCGTGCGCTTAGGTGGCAACCACTAGTGATAACTTTAGACTCGTAGTATAGTACCCGTAACGTGGTCTTGCTTGTGCTTTTCTGAGGTCTGAATCTGAATCTGGCCCTGCTTTGTTGTGTTTTTTTTTTTTTTTTTTTGTGTGTGCCTTTACTCTTGTCACGTTGTGCGTCGATTTTTATGTTGTTTTTTTTTTCTTTCTTCCTTGTTGAAAGCTGACGTGCCACACATGTAACGACATCTGGCCAGCACTTGCTTTGGATCTGCCAATCCTTGCTCTCATCGTGTTCCCGTGACGACGCCACCTAGGCGTGTGTTAAGTAAAAGCGTATCACATTTAACACCCTTTCTTCTTTGGTTCTTTTCCGAGTAAATACCAATTCGGTCCCTGTCAATTTCTCAAAATGACAAGACGATTCTTAACAAAAAATATGTTCTATTACGGTCCCTAACTCTGTATCCGGTCCTTTTGTCAGTTTTTCGGCGAAAACTCGACGGAAATTACTGACGTATAAGGTTAAAAAATGGACAGAGACGTAGTTGTCTCTAAATTTAAATTGGTTAGAGGTTTATTTGTCTTTATTATTCTTTAAACAATATTTTTAATTATATTTTTATTCATTATATTAATATTTTTTTAAATAAAAAAGTACAAACTAATTAATAAATTATTCAAATTTAAAAATATCATTTATTATGAAACCAATAAATAATTTTTAAATATAATTTTTAAATATATAAATAATAAACATTAAAATTCAGTTAATACATTAATAATAATAACTAGTGAAAGATCCAAAAAATTTTGATAGTGGAGGCGAAATATATATAACATGATAATAATTTTTATAATAAAAATATTACGTTTACATAAAAAATTAGCTATCAAATTATCTACTATAAATTTGAGTATATATGAACTTATTTTTAATGTGTATTTTGTATTTCGAAATTTGTATTTTAAGATTTATTCTGCACAAGTGATTATTTTATATTTACATAGCATAATTGATGTTATAATTATATTTTATTATTATAAAATATGATTAGGTTTCAAGATATCTAATTACAAATTAAAATACGAAAATAGTAATTTTAAATAATAACACATAATTTAAAATTTAATTTTTTATATTTCATATTTTGAAACATTGACAATATAATTAAAATGTCCATTTTTTAGTAAAAAAATGTCTTTTTTTTTGTATATGTCGTTAAACAATGATTTAAAACTCAACTTTCATACAATTAGCTTTTGATGATATTCATAGTTGAAAAAATTCATTCAATTAGTATAGTTATTATGAAAAAAAAAACTAAAGCTAATTTCAAAAGAAGAAACACAAATAGATAGATAATATTCTTTTGAGTCGATTTCTAAAAAAGAACACCAATCTTATTTAAATTTAAAATTTGATTATTATAATGAAAATCTAATATGAAGTTCTCAAATTGATTATCAAGTGTCGAAAGTTGAATAAAAAATTATTATGGGGTCAAATTTAATAATTTAATGGAGGCAAATAAATATTATTATTATATACTACTCAATAAAATTTCAAACTGTAGTGGGGCGCTTGCCCCCACACCTATAGGAATGGATCCATTGGTGATAATAACCCTATGATATACTATTAATATTATAAATAATGAACACATTATTTGATATATAGTAAACTTTTTTTTACTAGTAACAAATTTAATTTTTTATCTCTTCACTTTATTGTAAAAATTAGCTAAATCATAATACTAATAGTATATCATAGGGTTATTATTATTAATGTATTAACTGAATTTTAATGTTTATTATTTATATATTTAAAAATTATTTATTTGGTTTTATAATAAATGATATTTTTAAATTTGAATAATTTATTAATTAGTTTATACTTATTTATTAAAAAAATAATATTAATATAATGAATAAAAAAATAATTAAAAAATATTATTTAAAGAATAATACGGACAAATAAACCTCTAACTAATTTAAATTTAGAGACAATTAGGTCCCTGTCCATTTTTTAACCTGACATGTCAGCAATTTCGGTCAAATTTTCACCAAAAAACTGACAAAAGGACCGGGTTGGCAGACGAAATATAGGATCAGAGACCATAATAAAACGTATTTTTGATTAAGGGTCGTCTTATCATTTTAAGAAATGAACATGGACCAAATTAGTACTTTACTCTTCTTTCCCACCATGGTTTATGCACCGTGTACACCATGCTAATTAGTTAACTCATATATCCTAAAGTGGGAAAAGAATCGTAATGGGACCATTGAATTATATCAATTTACCAAATTGGAAATCTGGTTAGTTTCGAATATTTATTACTTATGTGCAGCTTAAATACCCAATCATTAACATCAGCACAATTCCAACCAAAACTCTTTTTATACGGTTTTAGTTAGCGGTCCCTACGCGTGTATCCTCGTTTTTGTTTAAGTTTAATATAACATCTAAGGGAAAAAGGACAAGTCAGGATCAAACGGCTTAGTTTTAATTTTTGTTTGCATTTTTCAACCTAATAATGCTGATGATCGGTGATCCTGACAAAACTAGTAGTCTCGGTATCTTTCTTCGTGCGGCTATAGAGCTATAGATACTGATATTTTATATTACGTTAAAATTTAGGCTGGTTAGTAATTTGATGAACTAAAGGAAAGCAATAACCATACAATAATATAATTGTTCATAATATAATTGTTATTAATTAATTGTGTAATTAAATTATGTTTCAATTTACAAAATAACAAATATGGTTTAAAAAAATATGAATTTTTGGCTGTGAAATTCATAACCTAAACAGTACGAAACTACGAACTACATATATATTTTTTGGCCGTATGAATCCCAGGTTTCATTTTGGGCTTGGCCCACTAATTCGTAAATGTTAATAACACCAGTACCCAAAAAATCCTCTGGATAATACCAAAAGTTCCAGAAACAATGGATCGTGCCCAAAGTAAAACCGTTGCAGGTACCCAAAAAAAAGGCTTACAACTAGAAACTCTCTCCTCCCCCCCCCTCTTCCCTTTGTCCCGTTCAAGAAATTGCCCCCGTTTCTGTCTGATATCCATCACGGGTCTCATTTATTTCCTCCACGGGAGACGTGGATATCCGGGTATTTATGGATATTAAACATTAAAAAAGTGTTAATCACCAAAAATACCCCTAAATTATTTAAACGCTGACAAAAATACATTCGAATTTTATTATCGAAAAAATACCTTTAAATAATTTAAAAACACAACAATAATACCCAACAGTAAATATATATTTTCAAAAAATACTTTAAAGATTAAATTTTGATGCAATTTTTTGCAAGTATGATTATAAAAATAAGATATTATTATACATAAAAATTGGTGACTTTTTGTTAAGTATATATTTTTTATAATTTTTTTTGTTAACAACCAATAATACTTTTAAAAAATCACAAAATAATATATACTTAACAAAAAATCACAAAAAATTTTAAGAATAATAATATCTCATTTTTCTAATCATGCTTGCAAAAAATTGCATCAAAATTCAATCTCTAATGTATTTTTTGAGGAATACACATTTAATGTTAGTTTTTTTGCAAGACTATCTAACATTAAATATGTATTTCTCAAAAAATACATTAGAGATTGAATTTTGATACAATTTTTTGCAAATATGATTAAAAAAAGAGATATTATTATCCTTAAAATTTGGTATCTTTTGTTGAGTATATTTTTTTTTTGTAATTTTTTTGTTAACAACTAATAATACTTTTAAAAAATCACAAAAAAAGATATACTTAGAAAAAATGATCAAATTTTAAGAATAATAATATCTCATTTTTTAATTATGCTTGTAAAAAATTACATCAAAATTCAATCTCTAAGGCATTTTTTTAAAATATATATTTACTATTGGGTATTCTTGTTGCATGTATTTTTAAATTATTTAAAGGCATTTTTGTCGATAGTAAAATTCGGGTGCATCTTTGTCAGTATTTGAATAATTTGGGGACATTTTTGGTGGTTAACCCCATTAAAAAATAAAAAAAGTCTAATCATGATAAAATTTCATATAATTTAACTAAAACATATCAAATCAAATCTAATTCAAATACATTTAATATTATTAAATCCAATTTAATATTATTCAACAAAATCTCCAACATACGAACTAAAATAAAACAAAATAGAAAATTTTTCAACATAACAAAATAACAAATCTGGGTCGACGATTATAACTCGATGATAATATTTTCTTCTTGTAATGATATAAATTTGAATAATTAGTTGGGGTAAATATAGATATTATGCAATCATTAATTTGTTTCTAAGTAAAACTAAAAAAAATTAAACATATACTTACATCATACATACATAAAGGATATTAAAATAATTTCATTCTAACAGGAATTTAGCGGATTCTCGTGGGGCGAGTACCTCGGTCCACACCTTCATCCTCGTTTATTCGTGCAGACCGGTTCCGTCCCCGTGGAAGCTTAACGGGTCTCCATTTTCCTCTCCATTGCGGATAATCCTCATGGATACCCGTGTGTTCGGATTTTTCGCCATCCCTACTTACAACTATGGATTTTTCTTTCCGTATATTATGGTCTAAGGATATAATTAAAAGAGAAAGTAAAAAATCAAAGGTAAGGTGATGGCTATTGTATGGCATAGTTATCAGAACTGAACTAGTTATTAATCTGGTCATACGACCATTTTATTCAGTCATTAGTTTAATTGGTGGGTCACTTATTCACCCAGTTGATCCGGTCATAATAAAATAAAAATAAAATTAAAATTAAAAGTTAAAATACTTATCTTTACAAATATAATAAAATTAAGTATCAATTCTTAGACATAACTAATGATGCAAAAAGAGATAATAAATTAGTCACTAATATAAAATACTTTCTCAATTTAAATTGACAAAAGAGAACAAAAGATAATACAATAAATCAAATCCAATGGATGATCTCAAAAGTCGGCATCTATATTTCATAGAACATATTTGGAGATTGACCAATAATTTTCTCATTTTGATTTATATTTATAACTTTCGTAGCATTGTTACTCGGTCTATTATTATCTTGATCATCTTCTAAATTTAATTGATCTATATTTGTGTATTTTTACAAATCAATATTAAGAATAATTCATAACCGCAACTGACAATTAAAATGTTCAAGTAATTCAACTACATACCAAGATCATCTAAAGTGTATCATGAGTTGATGATGCTTGTCCTTGAGATGATGGCGTTTTTGATGGGGTTTGTGATAAAGTCATTTTTAAAATTTTAACAAAAAAATATTTACAACAACAAAAGATTTTAGCTAAGTGATTATTTAATCAAGACATCAATCAATGTTTAGTGATGATAATAAGCAACAAATTCAACTCAGTGGTTTTTCCAACAAAAAAATAACTTAGTGATATGTTCAGCAACAAATTCAACTCAAAACAATAAATTCAGATCATTAATAATTTTCAGCAACAAATTGAACTGTGATAATTGAAGGTTATCAATAACCTAGAGAAGGGGGTTGAATATATGACCTCTTTTTAGTTCTTTTAAACTTTAACACCAAAAATAGATTCTGCTGAGTCTGCGAAAGTGATTATGCAGGAGACAAATTATTTTTGTCTCATAACGAACGCACCAGAAACAAAGCAGAGAATAGAAAAATACACAGTCATATATCCTAGTTCAACCATTTTGTTCAATGTGGCCTACATCTAGTCTCCACCATATATCCTAGTTCTAACCAAGCTTGATTTGGCTAGGTTCACTCCCTAGACTATCAACACTAAGTGCTCACCCAACTTAGCAAATGATACCTCTCAAGTACAAGAAACAAAACAGAAAATAATTACAAAAGAGATTGACATAATTTTTGGCTTTTCTCCAAGCTAACTCTCTTTGCCTTTTCTCTCAATGACTTTTTCTAAATCCTCACATTTATGCATGTTTTTCATTCAATGAAACAAAGAAAGATAAACTAAAAAACCAGAATATTTAATAAAAAACTATGAAAGAGAAGAAATAAAATAGCTTGAAAGGTATAAGCATAACCCGATTTCAAAACTCTCAAATATTGCCTTCTATCTTGGCAGAATGCTCCCTTTAGTGTAGGTACATTACTTCCAAAACTTCAGACTTGAGTGCTGAGGGTGCTACGTAGGTTCAGATTTGTAGGTTCTTTCTTTGCTTCAATCTTTGGCTGGTTGCTCCCCTTTGTATGGCGTAATGCCTCCAAAGTTTGATTAGAGGTAAGAATCAACACCTTGAGCATTGAACCAGCTAAGTTCTTTTTCTTCTCCCAAGAAATTTAAGCAGAAAATCAGGGTTGAAAATCAGAGATGAGTTGTGTAGAAGAGAGATGGGCAACAGCGATGACTTGGTCAAGAGACCCTCAATGTGTTTGCCAAATCAATGCCCTTAATCTTGTACTTTGACCCCAAGTTTCATTTTCGGCCTTTGATTTACAGTAGAGAAAAGTAACTTCTATTTTCTTCTTCTTACCCAAATTGTGATTGCTCTTCAAAGTACCTTCAACAAGTTATCTTGTGTGCACAAGAAAGGTAAATTTGCTTTACCGTTTTCTTCTGAACATCCTTGACTTAGGGATTTGATTTTGACTCCATTGATTTGATTTATCCTCTAATCTTTTGATTTTCCCTCCAATGCCTGTTTCGTGAATGATTTTGGTTTCATCGAAAAGTGAACAATTTTCTCTTTGATTTGCTTTGCCCCTTTCGGGTAAAGCTTCAACAGCGGATCCAACGTTGATTTCTCAATGGGTTGCTGGTCTTGTGATCCAATTGGGCTTCATTACAAAAAGGTGACGTGGCCTGCACGATAAAATATACTTCAAACAACTTTGGATTATTAAACCAACTAAATTTAATGTGTTTGTCGACCAAAAATATGATTATTATTTTCTCAACTCAATAATTTCTCCCTTGATGACAAATATCATTCATAAAAGAATTAAAGGGATTGAAGTACAAAATTAAGATTAAAAACTTTCCTTTGGTTATACTACTTTGATTTGCATGAATAGCTCCCTCTTTCTTTTGTGATTTATGTTCCCACTTGATGGAAAATAGACAAGGTACTTGAGTCACAAATTCTTAAGAATACAATTGAAAATATGCTATTCATGATTGTGCTTTAGTTAAAAGGATTTAACCTAAAAATGCAATTAGATGCGCCACATATGAATCAGCCATCTAAATGCAATAATCAAACACATTTATCAATCTATCCTATCTATCAATCTCTATCAATCTTTCATGGTACTACTCCCCTTTTTGTTATCAAGGAGGAAAAAGAAATACCAAATTGCCCTGCAAGAGACAGGTTAAATGCTAAAGATGAAATCATCACCAGGAAATTAGTGTCAAAGATTTAGGTAAGTTTTACAATCATCCAGAAAATATTGAAATAGTAGCAAAAGCAGAATTGTCTCATAAATTCAGAGTAAATAGAAACAGAAATCTAAGTCAGCAGCAGTAGACATTCCTAGGCACCTGAACATTCATCCTCTAAGTCCAGAGGCTCCTCATGATCTGTCTATGGTGTTTCATCATCATTCAGGTTGTCCACGTACTTCAAAAGTACAGCAACTCTATCTCTTGACTTGCGCAATGCATTTTCATTGTGAACAACAAACTTTCTCTCTTGTTGGCTAGAAGAGATGAGGTAATTAGACAGATTTACATACTCCTGCAAGACATCTTTGGCAACACCATTTAGAAGAGACCTGTTGCTTGAGGAGGTAAATGTTCTAGTTGTAGATCTAGGAGGAATGTCTTTAAACTCTTCTTCTTCATCAAGATCCACCATTTCTAATCGAATTGGTCCTTTCTTCTGTTTCTTAACTACACCATCCCCTTTTAGGTAAGAGTTTCTATTTTTATAGGACTCATGGGTCAGGTCAATACTAAAGTATTCAAAAAAGCAAGTTAAAAATATGCCATATGGGAGTGACAGATTCTTATCACTCTTGATGCAGTCATATATATGCCTCATCATCAAATATGTAAATGTAATTTTAATTTTTGTAAGAATGGCATACGACACCAATGTGTTACAGAAGAAAACTCTTTGATATGAACCGCTTTGAGAGAGAATAATGTGGTTTATGATTTGATGGAGTTGAGCACGAACAGGACTTAAGGCTTTGTGATTAGGAGTAAGACCATCAATGAGAAAAATGTTCACACATGCAGAGGCTAGGGCTTCTTGGTACGAAAGACCTAAGTCTTCATCCCATTTATCAGAGGTATAAGCATTCACACCAACATCAGTGTAACCTAGGACTTGACTGATTGTATCTGTGTTCAAATTTATTTCACAGCCTTTAACATAAGAGTGAACCTTTTCATTATGATAGGTCATGTTAGCATAAACTCACAGGCGAAGTCAAGGTAAACAGGTTTTTGAAAAATAAACAAGTGATTTCGGTCCAGAAATTCAATATTTTCAACAAAATCAAGTCCTTTGGTTGCTAAAGAAGAGAGATCGGAAAGATATGAAGATCACAAAGGACGATTACAACCCTATAAAACTTAAAGTTCATTGCGGATGAAAAACGAAGAAAGTTGAAATGTGAGTGAGGTAAGTTTTTAAAGTGAAATTTGAAAGCAAGTGGGTCAAGGTCAAAGGGTTCTTTGACTAAACGAAGAATGATACGAAGGTTACCTCTTTGAGGGCGAGAAGGAGGAGGACGAGGAACGGACCGAGGGTTAGGTCTTGTGGAAGGACGAACAGGAGGAGAACATGGTTCCGCTTCAGCCATTAGATGTTTTCCCTTTGAGGTGCTAGGGCGAGATGGAGGATAAGATGGTTCAGTTGCTTGGGAAGTGAAAGGACGACGAGCAACATATTTGGTTCTAGCCATGGGTTCCTTGTGTGGAGGAAAAGGAGATGGAGAAAGAGAGCGAGAGTTAATGTGGATGTGAGTGTGGGTTGGTACTGATGAAGGTTTTCGACAAGTTTCTGGGATTCTGGGTTGGTTTTGAACGAATGTGCCTCTTTGTGTAATGGTTTTCTTCCTCATCTTAATGACACAGAGGAGTTGCAGTTTCTCAAAAAATTTTGAAATGATGATAATGAGAAATATGAAGAGTTTTTCAAGTTATATGATGATGTGATATAAGAGCAAAGGTAACTGCAACAAGTTATGAAAGCTTCTTGGAAAAGAAAAGACAGAACCTAATAAAGACTAGCTTTGAAAAAGGATTTGACAAAAGTTAAAAAGGTTGTACATGAAATAAATATTTAATGTACAAAAAAAAATTTAAGGAATGTGAATTAGTTTTTAACAAAAATCAATAAGGCCCATTCATGTAAAGAGAAACTCATTTTGGGCCCAAAAGAGAGTGTTAAGGAAACACAAGGGACCACTTAATATCAACAAATTTTCTAGGCCCACTTGGTGTAATTTTTCAAAGAATTAAAACCAGTTTTAACGTTTTTGTCAGAAGGCTCTTCATCTGCCCAGAAATGTCTCACACCGACCACTGAGACAAAATCTTCACACAACACATCAACAATATTAAAACAAGAAATCATAACAGAGAATGCCCAAATTGATTCTAAGTTTGCAAAACCTGTCTTCTGCCAGGCTTAATGAATATATTAGTGAGTTGTTCCTCCGATTTAACAAATTCAATATCAATATTACCATTTTGAATGTGTTATCTTATTGAGTGAAATATCACTTCAATATGCTTTGTTCTTGAGTGCAAAACTGGATTTTTGAAAATATTTATCTTACTCATATTATCACAAAGCAAGGGTATATTTTCAGCTTTCAATTTAAAATTAGCTAGTTGAGTTTTTAACCATAATAAATGGGGACAACATGATGTTGCTGCTATATATACGACTTTAGCAGCGGATAGAGCCACAGTAGACTATTTTTTTGCTTGACCACACGTTATGGGATTTTCCAAGAAAGCAGCAAATTCCTGAAGTGCTTCTTCGATCAACTCTATCTCAGGCAAAGTCTGCATCACAATAACCCAGTGAAGAAAAATCATCAGACCTATGGTATAATAAACTAAAATTAGAAGTGCCATGACCATATCTAATGATTCTTTAAACTGCTAAAAGATGTTGTTCTTTAGGTTGTGGTTGGAATCCAGAACGAACTCCAACACTTTGTACAATGTCAGGTCTAGATAAAGTAAGATATGTAAGAGAACCAATCATCCCTCTATGTCTTGTTTCATCTACATCTTTTCCACTTTAATCATTTTTTAACTTCGAATTCGGATGCATTGGAATGCCCATAGGCTTGGCATCCTCCAATCCGAACTTCTTAACTAATTCTTTGGCATACTTCTCTTGATGTACAAAAGTACTATTGGAAGTTTGCTTAATTTGAAGTCCAAGGAAAAAAGGTAAGCTCTTCCATCATACTTTTGTCAAACTCACTTGACATGAGCTTACTAAAATTAGCACAAAGGGATTCATCAGCTGAACCAAATATAATGTCATCAACATATATTTGTATAAGGATGAAAAAATCATTAGAATTTTAATGAATAAAGTAGTATCTGTGGTGCCTCTTTGAAAACCATTTTTCAAAAAAAAAATAGCTAAGTATCTCATACCAAGCTCTAGAAGCTTGTCTTAAGCCATTGATGAGCAGATATTTATACACTTTTTGGCATCATTTTCATATAGTTTTTAGTATATTTTGTTTAATTTTTATTAAGTTTTTATAGGTTTTAGTGTTAAATTCACATTTTTGGATTCTAATATGAGTTTTTGTGTTTTTGTACAATTTCAGGTATTTTCTGGCTGAAATTGAGGAGTTGGAGCAAAAGTCTGATTCAGAGACAGAGAAAGCACTGCAGATGCTGTCCGGATCTGACCTCCTTGCACGCGAAAGAGCTTTTCTGGAGCTACAGATGTCCAAATGGAGAGTTCTCAATGGCTATGGAAAGCTAACTTTCAGATCTTTTCAGCAATGTATTATAGTCTATACTTTGCTTCAGAATTGAAGACCCAAAACTGGCGTCCAACACTAGCCTCCTGCCCCATTCCAAGCGTCTAGCGCCCAAAGGAGGAGCGTCCAAAGGCCCAAAGAGGACCCCCCTTAGCAGTGTTCAACACCCTAGAGGCCTCCTAGCACGTGGATCTCATCCAATATCAGCCCAAACCCTCACTAAGTGGGTCCCATAAGTGGATTTTAGCACTAAAAGACTGTTTTACCCTTTTTTATGTAATCCTTAGTCATTAGTTTAGTATTTAAAGGCTTTTACACCTCTCATTAGGGAAGGACGCACACTTTACATGTTTTTATGATTGTATTTTCTATCAGTATGAGTTTCTAAACCTCCTAAGTTGAGGGGAGGAGCCCTGCTGAGTTTTATGGATTAATAAAAGTACTACTGTTTCTCTTCAATCCGTGTTTGATTCTCTATTCTAAGATGTATCTTCGTTCTTCATCAATATGAATGCGTTGAACTGGCATAAGGTTATCACATTCTACATGGGTTCAGAGTGAGTCTTTTATCAGACAATGATGAACCACCAGCTTGATTATACATCTCTTAGACGGCTAATCCACGACTTCGTTGAGGACTTCTCGAGACACCAGTTCAGCCAAAGTATGGGGAGATTAGGGTCTCTGTGGTAGAGGCTAGAACCCAAAGGCACAGCATCCTCTGATCCGGAAGATTCGACGTTGTCTGTGGTGTTTTAAGCAGGATCACCAAAGAGAATGAACTGCAGGAGCTTCACTCTCAATCAGAATGGATCTGCACTAACCCTGGAGTTTAGATTTGGAGGAGTATTGGTGGCTGCTCAAACCAGCATCAATCACATACAGCCTGCCATAGAAGAAATCATTCACAATTGAAGAAGACAGTAAGACCAGAGTTAATCCAGAAGGACAAAGTATCTCCAAGCCTTAACCACCTTCTTATCATAGTTTACACGACTTCTGAGTTTTGAGTACCCTTTTCTTTATTATTACTCTTATGCAATTAAATATATCAACCTAGTTCAGATCTCACAAATCCAACAACTCTTCTATCCGCCTGACTAAGATCTGTAAGATAACCATAGCTTGCTTCAAACAACAATCCTCGTGGGATCGACCCTGACTCACTCAGGTATTACTTGGACTACCTAGTGCACTTGTTAGTTCAGTTGTATGAAGCGTGGGGATTCGTGCACCAGCCATAAAGAACCTTTGAAAGTTTGAAAACATAGTTTGAAAATTTTTTATTTTCAAATCCGGGAGGCTGCGTCACATATATTTCTCTATTTATACCATTCAAAAAATGCACATTTCACATCCATTTGAAAACGTTTAAAACCACAATGGGCAGCATAAGCAAGAAGAAGCCTAATTGCTTCCATTCGGTAACTTGTGCAAAGAGTTCATCAAAATCTATTTCTTTCTTTTAGTCATATTCTTATGCTACTAATCTTACCTTGTTTCTTGCTATACTTCTATCTTCTCCCAATTTGTTCCTAATGATCCACTTTGTTCCCATCACTTTCTTTCCAATTAGATCCGGCACAACTGTATACATATTATTTTTCTCAAATTGTTGTAGTTCCTCTTCTATGGCTTTGACCCAAGAAGGATCACCAAGAGTTTTTTTTACATTTTGTGGCTCTATTTGAGAAATAAATGTCAAATTATTTTCCTCCATTCTTCTTTTGGAAGAAGATCTTGTTGTGACTGATGCGTAAGCATCTTTCCTATGTTTTTCTAGTGAATTTGCATCCAAATTTGTGAGTTTAATCAAGATTTAAATAATTCTTGGCCATTATGAATGCTACTTTGAGTTGTGTGCAATTCTGTTTATTTCAGGTAGCTTTCAGATATATTTGACGGAGTTTTATAGAAAAAGAGAAGAAAGTGAATGATGTTGTCAACTCTGACCTTTCTGCACTCCAACAGAAATAACTTGAGCTGCAGAGGTCCAATTGACATGATTTTAGTGGCATTGGAAAGCTAACTTTCAGAGCTTTCCAACGATGTATAATAGTATACACTTCTTCTCCATAAGGCTCGCCCATACTGGCGCCTAACTTGGGTTTACCTAAGTTAGGTGCCAGAAGAAGGATTATGCGTGAAATAGGTGCTGCATTGGTGGCGCCTAACTTGGGATTTTCCAAGTTAAGCGCCAAGATCAGAAGAATGCCTCCAAGTTTTGCTGCTATAGTAGCACCTAGCTTAGGATTTTCCAAGTTAGGTGCCAAGCCTAAAGAGAGCAATGGTCCTCATGATGCCAGGGCATCTTGGCTAGTTTTACAAGCCATTTTAGTTAGTTTTTAAGATAGTTTCATGCATTATCTTCATCAATAAGCAAGCATTTGGATGAGTTACTTATGCATGTCTTGATTCATCAAACATTAGTGAATTATAATCATTTTCATTAGATTTATGAAAGAACTACTTGATGCAATGAATGATACATTATCTTGTGACTATAGCCAAGCTTTGATACACTTGTTTGATTGATAATAGGCAAAGAAGAAGCAGAGGAAGGCAAGAGGGTGCTGGCGTTAGTGGCAAAGTTAGCCCACTAACGCTAGTGTCAACGTGCTCAATGAAGGAGGTACTGGCGTTAGTGAGAAAGTTAGCCCACTAACGCCAGTGTTAACGTTGCCAAGGAAGAAAAAGAAGGTGGCATTAGTGGCAAAGTTAGCCCACTAACGCTAGTGCCAACGCTGCCCAATGAAGAAGCTGGCGTTAGTGGCAAAGTTAGCACACTAATGCCAGTGCTAACGTTACTCAAGAGGAAGGCAGCGTTAGTGGCCAAAGTTAGCTTACTAACGCCATGGAGAACGTTACTCAAGGAAGAAGGAGGTAGCATTAGTGTGTTAATGCCACCAACGTTAGCACACTAACGTCTTCGATCAAGGCACGAGTTGGGGCTGGAAGATTTGGCTAGTGTGCGTACGCACCAGAGGAAAATTGGTCAGTGTGCGTACACACGAAGCAGTGTGCGTACGCACACGAGGCAAAACTTACAAGGATGCGCACGCATGAGTTAACATGCGTACACACAACAGGCGCTGGCATTAGTGGCAGCATTAGCACACTAATGCCAGTATTAACGCCAGAAGGGTTGAAGGCAGTGTTGGTAACGTTGTTAACGCCAGTACCAATGCTTTGAGAAGGGCCTCAAATTTCCCTCACTGCTTCAACTAAGGCCAAGGGCCCACATCCAAGTACTTGAAGACTCACTTGAAGATCAGAAGAGTAGTATTAATAGGAGGAGTTTTAAACATGCATGGGGGATCAATCATATCGAAATTAGGGGTTCCGAATTAGGAAACTCTGACTACTTTTCTTTCTTCTTTGTACTTAGTTTTAGTTTTCATGTACTTTATTTTTCTCTGTGAGTTTTCTAAAGCTATGATCAACTAAACTCACATCATTAGGGAGAGGAGCTCCATTGTAATTCAAATGAGTTAATGCAATTCTTCTTCTTCTCAATCTACTTGTTGTAGCTAAAGGAAAGCTTTTGTGCTTCATAGATCCATTCACTACCGGAAGGGGGTTTGGATCTACTTGAATCTCTATGTGAGCCTTGGAAAAGGGTTCATAGGATTCAGTTTAAAGCTTCTCCCTCATAACTCTTTTGATAAACACATTCTTAGTTGGTACATGACATATAACCTCTTTCAATTGAGATCCTAAGGGTTGTGTGGCTTATGGATTAGAAATTTAAACTTAACCTCTTCTCATGAACAATTAGATCAAGGAATTGGCAATTGATTGTGTTAAGAGAAATTGGGTTGCCAAGAAATTGGGTTGCCAAGGAATTGGAACTCAATTATTTACAATCCGCCATAGATTTACTTCATATAATTGAAAATGAAGTTGAGACCCATTGATTCATAAAGGATTATAATATCTCCAATCCCTAATGAATCTCACCCATTATTGCTCTTCCTTTCAATTACTTTAAATTTCTTGTTATCTTTGATTCCCAGCACCCATAATCCATTTACATTTCATGAAATTTATCTTTCATTGCTATTTACATTCTTGCTTTTACTTTCTTGTCATTTAAGTTTCAGCTCTTTAATTTCTTGTCATTTAAGTTTTCACCATTTACCATTCACAATTTACTTTCAGCTCTTTATTCTTTAGCAATTTAATTTCTGTACATTTACTTTCTTTGTCAATTACAATTTTGTTCACTCAATTACACAAAATCATCAAATATTTGCTTGACTAGATAAATCACCTAACTAAAGTTGCTTAATCCATCAATCCCTGTGGGATCGACCTCACTCAACGGTGAGTTATTACTTGGCGATTCGGTATACTTGCTGATGGAATTTTTTTCGTGCAAATTTTCAGTCATCAAGGTTTTGGCGCCATTGTCGGGGATTAATTTAGATTAACAATGATTAAGTTGGTGATACTCTAGATTAAGCACTTTTCTTTTGTTTTGTTTAAGCACATTAACTGTTTGACACTTTGTGTCATCTAACTCTAACAACATTTGAACACTAGAGTATCCACTTTGCTTTTGGTTTGTTTTTGTTTTGTGTATGCCAGGAGAAAGGGAAGCAACATCAATTTCCTTTGATTCTGAGCCAGAAAGAACTCTTTGAAGATTGAGAAGAGAATCTAGAGGGAAGAGAGTAGTTGGTGAAGAGGAGTCATCAAAGAGAGACTTAGACCAAGTCATGGAGGATGAGATACACAACCATCATGAAGGGGTGGCCAACAACAATGGCCAACCTACAAGAAGGGTGTTAGCCTCTTACACCATCCCTGACCCAGAAACTGTGGAAGCAGTATATTCACCCCGAATGTTCATACAAACAACTTCGAGTTGAAGCCTTAACTCATCACTTTAGTTCAGAACAACTGCTCTTATGGAGGAGGCCCTCTTGAAGACCCTAATCAACACTTGTCTGTTTTCTTGAGAATTTGTGAAACAGTCAAGACAAATGGGGTGCATCCTGACATCTACAAGTTACTATTATTCCTATTCTCTCTAAGGGACAAGGCATCTCAATGGCTGGAGACCTTCTCAAAGAAGAGCATCAACAATTGGGAAGATTTGAATAGCAAGTTCCTAGCTAAATTCTACCCACCTCAGAGAATCATCAAGCTGAAACAAAGGTACAAACCTTCACACAAATGGAGGGAGAGTCACTCTATGAGGCATGAGAGAGATACAAAGCCTTGATAAGGAGGTGCCCACCAGATATGTTCAGTGAGTGGGTAAGACTCCAAAACTTCTATGAAGGCCTCTCCCCAAAAGCAAGAAAAGCACGGGATTACTCATTAGGAGGCTCACTCCAAATGATGAAGACCCCTCAAGAAGCACAAGACCTCATTGACATGATGGCAAATAACCAATACTTCTACTCTTCATAGAGATGAACAATTCCAAAGAGAGGAGTAATGGAGTTTGAGGGAGTGGATGAAATCTTAGCACATAACAAACTTATGCACCAACAAATCTAGCAGCAAAAATGGAGATGATGGCCAAGAGAATGGATGGACTTCAACTGGCTGTAGTGAGCACAGCAAGCCAAGCCTTAAATGGATGGAACCAATCTGAAGAAGGCTCTGAGTCATGCAACAATGAGCAACAAGGGCCTGAGCAAGTGCAGTACATGAACAACACCTCAAGTTCATTCCAAAATGACTTCCATGGTGATACTTACAATCCATCTTGGAAGAATCATCATAACTTGAGGTGGGGTGACCAGTAGAATCAATGGCAAAAGAACTCCAATTCCAATAACTTTCGCAACACAAATAATTACAACCAACCACCCACTAACAACAACCAATCCAGAAAATCCCAAAACTCAAATCTCTAACCTCAAAACACTTTACAATGGCATCAAAACAACCACCCCACACCCTCATTTAACCACTCTTCAAATGGCTCCAACAACTTCTATCAACAACCATCACACCCCATGCAAGCACAACCACAGTTAGAGTCTCAAAAGATCTCAAATTTAGAAGCAATGATGGAGAAACTTATCCAAAATCAAGAAATGGCAAGGAAGGATCATGCCATGACACTCAAAAATCAGGAGGCATCAATAAGAAGTCTTGAAAGGAAAATGGGATAGATGGCTAAGCAACTTGCTGAGAAACCCACAAATGCCTTCTTCAGTGACACAATCTCCAACCCAAAGGATGAATGCAAGGCTGCAAAATGGGAAATGTGCAAGGCAATTGCATTAAAAAGTGAAGATATTGAGGAATTTGAATCCACCATCCAGGAAAAGCATGATAGAGAGGTTCTAGAAGAAAAGACAGAGCATGGAAGAGAAAAGAAGCCCAGGAACACAGACGCACAAATCTCAAGGGAAGACAAGAACATTCTTGAATCATAGCCACAAGAGAAGGAGGAAGAAGCAAAACCATGTGTTCTCAACTTTCCATATTCTCAAAAATCCAAAAAAGAAGACAAGAAAAAGAAATACCTCAAATTTTTGGAGGTATTCAAAACACTCCATATCAACCTCCCTTTCATAGAGGCCCTTGAGCAGATGCCACTATATGCTAAGTTTATGAAGTAAGTGTTGACAAAGAAAAAATCCTTGAAAGAAAGATAAACTGTTGTGATAACCAGGGAGTGTAGCTCCATAATCCAAAGGGATTTGCCAAGAAAGAGGAAGGATCCAGGGAGCTTTCATATCCCCTGTACCATAGGTAAAATGACAATTGAGAAGGCATTTTGTGACCTTGGTGCAAACATAAATCTCATGCCCCTATCTTTAATGAAGAAGCTCCAAATTCATGAATTGAAAGTCACAAAAATAGCTCTTCAAATGGCCGATAAATCCATTAACCAAGCACTCGGGGTTGTGGAGAATGTGCTGGTAAGAGTGGGAAAATTTTTTCTCCCAGCTAACTTTGTCATCCTAGACATGGAGGAGGACTTCAACACTCCCATTATTCTGGGGAGGCCCTTCTTAGCTACAGACAGAGCATTAATATATGTTGAAAAAGGAGAATTGATGCTAAGAGTAATGATGAGCACCTAGTGTTTCATGTCTTCAGAATCTTGCATGAGCCCACTCAAGAGAAGGAATGCATGAGGACTGATGAGGGGGATCCAAATTGGAAAGAGAAATCTAAGGAGCTACCTCTAGAACTCATAAGCTCATTCTTAGAAGAGAAGAAAGAAACTGAAGAGAGGCAGAAAGCTCAAAGAGTCAGAGAAGCCAAAGAAAAGCCACAAGCAAAGTTTTCAATGGTGACAAATGAGAAAGCTCCTGACATTGAGCCTACCAAGAGGGAGAAATCATAAAAAAAAGGGGAAGAACAGCAAGAAGAAAGTGCCTAAAGGTTGGAAAAATAAGAAAATTCTAATTGAAGGATTCTCACCTGGGGATAAAGTAAGGCTAATCTATCAACAAGTGGAAACATCTCCACACTTTTTTGGATATTACAAAGTGAACAAAATCCTTTCACTTAAGCATGTGAAAATCATCAAGAAGGATACTGGAAGAAAGCTTACAGTGAGAGGGGAGAAATTGAGGCACTGTGATCATCAACCTCCCTAAATAAGGGACAACCGTCAAGCTAGTGACGTTAAAAAAGTGCTTGTTGGGGGCAACCCAACCTTAGGTAACTCTTTCATACTCTCTTCAGAATAAATGGTTAGTTAAATTCCTGTATATAGCAAGAAATTAAGTTTGGTATTGCACACCAATGTGATTGTGCTAACAAAGGAACAAAATCAAGGGTGAATGCATGGTACTAAGTTTGGTGTTCCACCATTAACATCATGTGAGCACAAAGTAACCCTTGAGACAATCATGAACAATCACAAATTTTTAGCAATCACAAAAATCAATTAACCTTGCATCCTACTTGTTTAATTTCTAGTTTTATAGTTTATTTTCTCATAGTAGCAAAGCACATGATGTTTCATGCATGCATGAAAAGCTAAAATATGCACTCTGTTTCTGCATAGAAAGATGAGCAAGAAACTAAGTTTGGTGTTCACACACCACCTTTAGTTCAAGAATTCATAAACATACATGCATGATAACAATCTTTCAAGTACTTGGGGAACAAGCAACTTTCAATATCTTTGCAGATAGTTATTTCACCTCTTGGAGGGAATATGCACCACCATCTAGAGAGATAAAAGAAGGATACAAAAGTCAAAAGATGGTGATGACAAGGAGGAAACAAGTGGACACCAAGATGTTGTATTGTTACTTGACTGTCTCTAGCTTAAATGTGTTAATTGAAAGTGCAATTGTGCCCCTGTTGATCGGTGTCCTTTTAGTTATGATTCATTTGTATTAGGTTGATTTTATGTTTATTTTGGATTGCTAGTTTAAGTACCTATGCCACTTTACCTTGCTTAAATTGTATGCTTGTTTCCTAAGTTTAAACAAAGAAGAAAATATTATGAAAAAAAGAAAGAGTAAAGTTCAATTATGAAGGATGAATAAAGTTCTAGTGGGTGGTGGTATATGTTAGTTCAATTGTTGATTCATGAATAAGATAAAGGTTAGCATTACTCTTTAGGTATGAACTTGAGTTATATTCTATGAGACTTGGCAAATCAAAAGATCCTTGTAAAAGAAAGCAAATGAAAGAGAAAGAAGCAAAAAGAAATAAGCAATAAGGCTAGGCACCAATGGCTTGAAACTTTGGATATATGTCTGTGATGTTCTTGTACAAAGATAAGCTTGGATGACTAAGTTCTAAGGGGTGCTTCATCACCTGGCAACTTGGGTTAACTAATCCGGGATTGCCAATTGAAAGTCCACAATCAAGGGCTGCTTTGTGACAAGGCATTTAGTAACCCAAAGAGGTGCTAGGCACCAATGTCCAAAGAACAAAAATAAGCTAAATGCCTGTGGTGTGTATGTGTTAAGGAGAGGTTTGAGCACGTAAGTCCTTAGGGATGTCTCAACACCTAGCATCTTGAACCAACTGGTTTGGGAATGTTGGCTGAAATCTTACTATAAAGAGTTGCCTTAACACAGAGCACTTAGCCTCAGCAAAGCAATAAGTCTCACTCAAAAGGAAAGAAAACAAGAAAGTTCAAGTTAAGGATCAAACAATAATAAGTCTCATAGAGTGCAACCAAAGCTAGTATCCAAAAGAATGTTGCAACCTTAGCCACAAAGAAGAATCACTAAAGAATCCATGCATGCCCCCATGAACTAGATTTAAAATTGTCTCAATAAGGACTTATGCCTCTTTACACTTTCATTACTTTTCTTGAATTTCATTTCCTTGCTTGGGGACAAGCAAGATCTAAGTTTGGTGTTGTGATGCCAGGGCATCTTGGCTAGTTTTACAAGCCATTTTAGTTAGTTTTTAAGCTAGTTTCATGCATTATCTTCATCAATAAGCAAGCATTTGGATGAGTTACTTATGCATGTCTTGATTCATCAAACATTAGTGAATTATAATCATTTTCATGAGATTTATGCAAGAACTAATTGATGCAATGAATGATACATTATCTTGTGATTATAGCCAAGCTTTGATGCACTTATTTGATTGATGATAGTCAAAGAAGAAGCAGAGGAAGGCAAGAGGGTGTTGGCGTTAGTGGCAAAGTTAGCCAACTAACGCTAGTGTCAACATGCTCAATGAAGGAGTTACTGGTGTTAGTGGCAAAGTTAGCCCACTAAAGCCAGTACCAACGCTGCCCAATGAAGAAGCTGGCGTTAGGGGCAAAGTTAGCACACTAACGCCAGTCCTAATGTTACTCAAGAGGAAGGCAGCGTTAGTGGCCAAAGTTAGCTCACTAACGCCATGGACAATATTACTGATAAACTACTTTTTTATGGTTTATTTTGTATTGAATTGAGTAGATTTTATCCATTATTCTCACACTTATTCATATAATTCGCATGTTTTATATTTCCCTTCCTGATTTTGTGCTATGATCGAAAACATGCTTCTTTGGCCTTAAATTTGCTAATTTTAATCCTCCTTTATCACCATTCGATTCCATGATATGTGTGTTAAGTGTTTTCAGAGTTTATAAGGTAGGAATGGCTTAGAGGATGAAAAAGAAGCATGAAAAAGTGGAAGGAACACAAGAAATTAAAGTTTGGAGAAGCTGGCAGCAACGCGCACGCGCGGACGACGCGTACGCGTGACCAGCGCATCAGGCAAGCGACGCGTACGCGTGGATGACGTGTACATGTGACCAGGGATTTTTTCAGCAACGCGTACGCGTGACTGACGCGTACGCGTGATGAGCGTCATGTGCTGCAATTTATAGAAAACGCTGGGGGCAATTTCTAGGCTGCCTTGGACCCAGTTTCAGGCCCGAAAATACTGATTAGAGGCTACAGAGTGGAGCAGGAAAGGAAAATCATTCACTTCTCATTCATTTACAATTATTAGGTTTTGATGTAGTTTTCTAGAGAGAGAGGCTCTCTCCTCTCTCTAGGTTTTAGGTTTTTAGGTTTAGCTTCTCTCAAATTCAGATTTCTACCTTACTTTTATTTAGTTTTCTTCTACTTTTATTTGTTCTAGTACTTTAGTTTGTCTACTTCTATCATTGATTCCTTTATGTTGCCAATTTAGTTTATGACTTCTTCTTGTTTCCTTTAATCCTTATTAATGCAAGTTATGTTTTCATGTCTATGATTGCTTCTTTCTCCATTTGTTATTATTGTTTCCTATTGCAATTGTTGGTTTTAGATTTTGCTATGTCTTGTTAGTTTTTTATGTTTTTATGTTATGCCTTCCATGTGTTTGATAAAATACTTGGTTGGATTTTAAATTAGATTTTTATGTTCTTAACTTAGATTGATCAATTAGAGACTCTTGAGTTATCAAAATTCTTTTGTTGATTGGTGATTGAGACTTGCTGGTCAGCTTAGGCTTCACTAAATCTAGTCTTTGATTAGGACTTGTGAACTTAAGTTGATTTTGCTCACTTGACTTTCCTTCATTGTTAGAGGTTGACTAAGTGAAAGCAAAAGGCAATTACCATCACAATTGATGATGATAATGAGGATAGGAATCTCAATTCTCAATCCTTGCTAGGACTTTTCTTAGTTGTTATTTTATTTCCTTGTTATTTACATTACTTGTCTCTTATCACAAAAACCCCAAAAATACTTTTCCATAACTAATTATAAGTACACTTCCCTGCAATTCCTTGAGAGACGATCCGAGGTTTAAATACTTCAGTTAATTTTATTGGATTTGTGTTTGTGACAAACATTTTAAACATTGATTGAGGTTTAATTGTCGGTTTAGAACTATACTTGCAACGCGATAATTTTTGTGAAAATCTTTACCGACATTTTTCCTCCGTCTGTTACCCAAGGAAGAAGGAAGTAGCGTTGGTGTGTTAATGCCACCAACGTTAGCATACTAACATCTTCGATCAAGGCACGAGTTAGGGCTGGAAGATTTGGCTAGTGTGCGTACGCACGGAGCAGTGTGCGTATGCACCAGAGGAAAATTGGTCAGTGTGCGTACACACGAAGCAGTGTGCATACGCACACGAGGCAAAACTTACAAGGATGCGGACGCATGAGTCAACATGCGTACGTACAACAGGCGCTAGCATTAGTGGCAGTGTTAGCACACTAACGCCAGTATTAACGCCAGAAGGGTTGAAGGCAGCGTTGGTAACGTTGTTAACGCCAGTACCAATGCTTTGGGAAGGGCCTCAAATTTCCCTCATTGCTTCAACTAAGGCCAATGGACCACATCCAAGTACTTGAAGACTCACTTGAAGATCAGAAGAGTAGTATAAATAGGAGGAGTTTTGAACTTGCATGGGGGATCGATCATATCGAAATTAGGGGTTCCGAATTAGGAAACTCTGACTACTTTTCTTTCTTCTTTGTACTTAGTTTTACTTTTCATGTACTTTATTTTTCTCTCTGAGTTTTCTAGAGCTATGATCAACTAAACCCACATCATTAGAGGGAGGAGCTCTATTGTAATTCAAATGAGTTAATGCAATTCTTCTTCTTCTTCTCAATCTGCTTGTTGTAGCTAAGGGAAAGCTTTTGTGCTTCATAGATCCATTCACTATCGGAAGGGGGTTTGGATCTACTTGAATCTCTATGTGAGCCTTTGAAAAGGGATCATAGGATTTAGTTTGAAGCTTCTCCCTCATAACTCTTTTGATCAACACATTCTTAGTTGGTATGTGACATATAACCTCTTTGAATTGAGATCTTAAGGGTTGTGTGGCTTATGGATTAGAAATTTGAACTTAACCTCTTCTCATGAACAATTAGATCAAGGAATTGGCAATTGATTGTGTTAAGAGAAATTGGGTTGCCAAGGAATTGGAACTCAATTATTTACAATCTGCCATAGATCTACTTCATATCATTGAGAATGAAGTTGAGACCCATTGATTCATGAAGGATTATAATATCTCCAATCCCTAATGAATCTCACCCATTGTTGCTCTTCCTTTCAATTACTTTAAATTTCTTGTTATCTTTGATTCCCAGCACCCAGAACCCATTTACGTTTCATGTAATTTATCTTTCATTGCTATTTACATTCTTTCTTTTACTTTCTTGTCATTTAAGTTTCAGCTCTTTAATTTCTTGTTATTTAAGTTTCTACCATTTACCGTTCACAATTTACTTTCAGCTCTTTATTCTTCAACAATTTAATTTCCGTACATTTACTTTCTTTCTCAATTACAATTTTGTTCACTCAATTACACAAAATCATCAAATATTTGCTTGACTAGATAAATCACATAACTAAAGTTGCTTAATCCATCAATCCCTGTAGGATCGACCTCACTCAACTGTGAGTTATTACTTGGCGATTTGGTATAATTGCCGAAGGAATTTTTGTCGTGCAAATTTCCAGTCATCGCCCCACGTCCATCAAAGGAATGCTATGAAGATTTTATTTTATTTTGATTAAAATTTTATTTTATTTACAAATAGGAAAAGATATTATTTAGTTTTAGAAAATATATTTTACATTAATTAGGATTAGAAATAAAAGGGAAAAGAATCAGCCCTTCGGGCTCCTCTCTTCTCCCTTACCCCATTCCGCACTTTACAATTTTTCAGAATCCTTGTTTTCTCTCTGAGCCATGAGCAACTAAACCTCCACGGTTGAGGTTAGGAGCTCTGTTTATTGTATGGATTGATACTATTACTCTTCTATTTTATTTTCTGTTTTGATTTCAATTTCAAGAATTTGTTTTTATTCTTCATCTTATGAATCTGGATGGAATGGAAGTATGACCGTTATTCTATTTGAGTTCTTGTAAAACCTTGGAAAAGCAATTTACTTGGACAACAGCTTGAAAATAATTTCTCCTAAATTTCTAATTATCTGGACTTAACGAAATACGTGACATATAATCATCTTATATTTGGATAATTAGGGTTTTTGTGGCACATAAACTAGTTTTGAACTTAACCCTCTAATCGGAATCAAGTGACCAAGGAATTGGCGGTTGATGAAGGCTAGAGGAGACTAAAAAGGTCTAAGGAATCAGAGTTTAGTCAATTACAGTTTGCCATGAATTGAATCTTGCATGATTAAAATAGTTGGTAAGAAAAGTTAATCCGGAAGATAACCATCTCCGAAACCTTAATTATTTTACTCATATATTCTTCACACCAATTTACTGCTTGCTTTATTAATTCTCTGAATTTACCGTTTAATGCTTCACAACACGAAAACACTATTTTCTGCTTGTCTGATTAAGCCAATCACTCAATCATTGTTGCTTGATCCATCAATCCTCGTGGGATCGACCTTCACTCACCTGAGATATTACTTGGTACGACCCGGTGCACTTGCCGGTTAGTTTGTAGGTTATAAATTCTACACCAAGTTTTTGGTACCGTTGTCGGGGATTGACTGTGATTGACAACTACTTGTTGTTTGATTGCTTAGATTAGATAATTTTTACTTTAATTATTTTTTTTAGTATTATTAATTTTTATTTTCCAATTTTTTCTCTTTATTTGTTTCCTTTTCGTTCACAACCCCCCTTCCTTCGTTTGTTTTTATTTTACTTTCCTTTTAATTTTGACTTTCTTTTACTAGTTTTTTTTAAGTCCTTAGTTGCCTTGTGCATTTTATTTTCTATTTTTGAGTTAACTTGCGGGTATTGTCAGGTTTAGCTTGTTTGAGCTGTGGGTCAGGTAAGAACCCTCCAACCCTTTCTGAAATGTTGAATTAGTGAACTCTATATTGATTATAGTGATAATTGTAATGTTAGATTGAAATTGGTTATCGGTTTGAGTTAATTTGAGAAATTGGAAGCTAGAGGATTAACTTTGGAGGCTGGGTATCATTGGTGAGGGGGATGGAGTTGTGGAGCTTGTGGTGCGGGAACGCTTGAGGTGTTCCGGATTTATCGAGAAATTGGCCAAGGTATGGTTTTGGTTTCTCGTATCTAAAATGTAATGTAATGTGAAAACTTAGGCTAGTGACCCTAGGATAGGAAATTGAATTGTTGATGTGGTTAATTGGTTGAGATGGATTGTATTATTATGTATGTGATTAATGAATAAATATGGCATTGATAAACCACTATTTCATGGTTTATCTTGTGCTCAATTGAGTAGTTTTTATCAACTCTTTACCCACTTATTCATACTATTTGCATGGTTTTACATTTGCATTCCTAATTATGTGTTTTGATTGAAAATATGCTTCTTTGGCCTTAAGTTCCCTATGTTTAAATCCTCTCCTATTACCATTAGATGCCTTGATATGTGTGTTAAGTGTTTTAGAGATTACAGGGCATGAATGGCTTGGAGGATGGAAAGGAAGCATGCAAAAGTGAAAGGAATACAAGAAGTTGGAGAAATTGCTAAGCTGTCCAGCCTGACCTCTTCGCACTCAAACGGCTATAACTTTAGCTACAGAGGTCCAAATGACGCGGTTCCAGTTGCGTTAGAAAGCTAACATTTGGGGCTTCGATTTGATAGGTAATATACCATAGTTTCCTTAATGCTAGGCGATGCGACCGTGTGCTCCATGCGGACGCGTCGCAGTGACGAAAAACCAGCGAATTCTGGGCTGTTTTTGACCCAATTTTCGGCCCGGAAAACACAGATTAGAGGCTATAAAGTGGGAGAATGCATCCATTCATAATCAAGCTTTTTAATAATTCACTTTTCATAGTTTTAGATGTAGTTTTTAGAGAGAGAGGTTCTCTCCTCTCTCTTAGGATTAGGATTTAGGATTTCTCTTAGTTTTAGGAGTGACTCTCAATCCCAGGTTCAGTGTTCTTCAGTTTATATTTCTCTTCTACTTTTAGATACTCTAATACTTTTATTTGTTAATTACTTATGTTGCCCATTTGATTCATAAATCTCTCATGTTAGATTGGATTGCTTTTATTAATATAATTTGAGGTATTTCAGACTTATGATTGCTCTCTTTAATTTATTAATGCTCTTTGTTTATCCAAATTATTTTCATTCAATTAGACTTTTTTCCCTTTTAGCTTTGGTTGAGTCATTGGAGACACTTGAGTTATCAAACTCATTGTTGACTGAAAATTGGATTTCTTCATTTCATTAATTCAAGTTCCAATAACTCTAGCCTTTCCCAAGGAAAGACTAGGACCTGAGGAATAAAAATTAATTCATCCACTTAACTTACCTTCATAGTTAGAGTTTAACAAAGTGGGAGAAAAATCCAATTCTCATTACAATTGATAAGGATAACCAGGATAGGACTTGCAGTTCTCATACTTTGCCAAGAGTTTATTTTACAGTTATTTATTTATTTTTATTGCTTTGAAAATATACCTGTGCCCATTGCCCAAACTCCAGAACCCCAATTTACAAACTCAACCAATAATAAGAACATACTTCCCTGTAGTTCCTTGAGAAGACGACCCGAGGTTTAAATACTCGGTTATCAATTTTAAAGGGGTTTGTTACTTGTGACAATCAAAACGTTTGTATGAAAGGACTTTTGAAGCTTTAGAAACTATACTTGCAACGAGAATTTATCCGCAAATTTCTAGACCACGCAAAAGTTCTCTCATCAAAATGGCGCCGTTGCCGGGGAATTGCAAACGTGTGCCTTATTATTGGTTATTGTAAATATTTGCTTTTTGCTTGTTTATTTATTTTTATTTTTATTTTTATTTTTGCTTTTTCGTAAATTAAGAGGTTATTAGTTTTTATTTAGTTATTAAAAATTTTTTCAAAAATTTGGTTTTGGTGTTCATCTAGATCTTCAAGTTGTTTTTCGTGTTCATCTTGACCTTCAAGTTGTTCTTAGTTGTTTTCTTCGTTTTGATCTAAAAATTTCAAGTTTAGTGTCATTTTATTGTTTTTCTCTTTCCTCATTAAATTCAAAAATTTAAAATTTAAAATTCAATTTTTAAATTTCAAATTTCAATTTTCAAAATTCAAATTTAAAAAAATTTAAAATTCAAATCTCAAAATTTTAAATTTCAATTTTCAAAATTCAAATTCAAAGATTTAAAGTTCAAATTTCAAATTTCAAAATTTAAAATTCCAAAATTAAAATTTTAAAATTTAAATATTTTTCAAAAAAATCATATCTTTTTCAAAATCTTATCTTATCTTATTTCAAAAATCAAATTTCAATATTTAAAATTCAAAATTTCAAATTTCAGATTTCAAAATTTAATTTTCAAATTTCAAAATTTAATTTTCAAATTTAAATTTCAATAACCTTTTAATTTCAAATTATTTTTATTTTTGTTTTTAATTTTTATTTACTATTATGAGTTCTCACCCCTCTCGCTTTGAGTTTGGTTCCAATGTTGTTGCAAGGAATGGAAATTATAACAGGAACATGCATCAAGGTCAAAACAATCAGAGATGGAAGGAGCCACGAGGATCTGATCAACCCTTCCGGCAACAACACCTTCCACAGTACCACAGACAAAGACTATTCCACGATGCATACCAAGACAATAGTTATGGTGGACCCTTCCGTGACAACCAACATCCACCAAATTACTATAGTCAAGAGCCATTCCAGGGGGCATACCAAGATGATAGATATGATGGACCCCCATCATATGCCTATGAACCTCCTCAACACAACTTTGAACCACCACACTCACAAGCCAACTACAACCATGCACTTCCATATGACCCTAACCCGTATCCACCATACCAACCACCTTATAAGCCAAATAAACCATACACAGAACCACCACCTTTCCAACACAACTACTCTCATGAACCACATTCCTATTATGAACTCTCTCTCCCAACCAATGAATCCTCATATCCGTCCTGACCTCCAATGGATGACAGACTTCGTGTTATTCTTCAAAGGCAAGAAAGGATGAATAAGAGTGTGCTAAATTTCATGGCCGCCTTAGGCGAGTTCGTAAATATAATAGCTTCCCAATATCTGAGCACTCAAAGAACTCCCATGGCTACATGTGGAGAATCAAAAGAAGAGCAAAGCATGAAGGAGACACTAGAAACTTCGGTGGACAATGAGGAACATGACTTTGTATTGGAACAAGTGGAGGAAGCCATAATAGTTGCAGAGGAAGAAGTAGTTGAAGACTTAGGAGATGCTGAACCTCCATGGGAAAGTCAAGACATAGAACCTCCTTCCAAGGCTATTGAAATTGATGTTGAGGAGGGTGTACAACCTCCAAGGTATATCATGATTAAGGACTTGGAAGAGGTCGATCAAGAGATGGAGATTAAAGAAGAAGAAGCACGGCCTCCCATGCCCTCGATAAGCAATAAAGAAGAGATTGAATTGGAGAAAAGCTACCAAGAGGAAGAGGTTGAAATTAAAGAAGTTTGCAAAGAGGTGGAAGTTGTCAAAGAGCACAAGGGAGTGGAGCTTGAAATCACCTTGCCAAAGTTATTGGAGATCCCTCCCCCTAAGTTGCCATCATCCTTCACAACATTCAAGTAGGTAAAATTCATATCCCTTAGCTTTCTAATCCCACTTGAATATGGGCTACTGGAGATGGATGGTCAACTTAGAGCTCTTTGTGGCATTAAGAGTAAGAGAAAGATGGCCAGTGGTAAGAATTGTCCTGCAAGGTTCATTATGGTTGGAAGCTTTAAGTTTAAACACAAAGGTTGGTGTAGAGCTCAATTGAATGGGTCTAGGAAGTTGTTTGGACGCTTCAGTGAGAATTCTAAACCTGAACCACCCGGATGGAATCATGATAATCAACTAGAAGACGGGTGCAAAAGCAAGATTTGGGACCCCGGAATTCAGTCTAGAAATCAACACTCTTGGGGCCTTGTCACTTGCTTTAACTTACTTGAAGGCTTTCTGCGCCTAGTTTGGGATCCTGGAGGCCATTGGAATTACAAACATTGGTGGAGATTCCTGGATGAATACAAGCACAAGCCACCATAACAGGGAGCTCACCAAATGTCCAACTTAAGGACTTTAACTAAAAGTGCTAGGTGGAAGACAACCCACCATGGTATGATTGTTTCTTTTTCAATTTTATTTCATGTTGTTTGTTTTTATTTTATTTTAATTTCATTGAACCTGGAATTATTCATAGCATCTACATTAGCATTGCATACTGCATAATTGCATAATTGCATATAAAAAAAAAGCACGCACGTGACGCGGCAGCGTCGCTGACGCGTCCGTGTCACTAGTGCGTCGGGAAGAAAAGAATTGAACAGAGAGTCATGCGAGAGCGTGGCTGGAGGTGCGCATTTAGCATAATTTGACCCACGCGACCGCGTCGCTGACGCGTCCGCGTCATGTGGGAAAAATGCCTCCCCATGCGTCCGCATCACCCACGCGACCGCGTGGCCCTGTAAATCGACGTAAAAAGGTGTATGGCTGAAAGTTGAGCTGGAATTAGGCTGGACTCGTGCTGGAAGCCCAAGCCCCACCATGCGACCGCGTGCCCCACGCGACCGTGTCATTTTAAGAAAATGGCCACTCACGCGATCGCATGACCCACGCGATCGCGTCACCTGAAATTTGGCAAAATAAGATTTCGAACAGAAAGTTGTGCGAGTGCGAGGCTGCCCTCGCGCCAGTAGCATAAACGAGTCACGCGACCGTGTGACCGACGCGACCGCGTCAATCCGAATAAGCACAAGTCGCGCGACTGCGTGCCCCACGCGTCCGCGTCGCTTGCGCCGCACAGCTTATCCAGATCAGCCAATTATCTTATCTTTTCTTCCCCAATCCTAATTTCTCCTCCCTCCTTTCTCACTTACTTCTTCTTCCCTTCTTTTCCTTCTCATTCTTCTTATCTCTCACTTTATTTTACTTAATTTATTTGCATATTTCATTCATTACATCTTAATTTTGTGCATACTTTTATTTTCTTTTCTAAATTCATTATTTTTCCTTTGGTGTTCAAATGTTCTTATTCAACTGTTATGTCTTTTCTGGTATTACCTTAGTGCTTATGACTTGTTTTATTCTGATTGGGTAACATTATTTAAATCAATGCTAATCTTTTATGATACTTGTACTTCTCTTGCATTGATATGAACTTATACTATCTTGCATTACCCACATTTTTCTCTCCTTTGTTGCAAATTCTGCACCACTGGTATGCCATGTACTTCTACTGTTTTCTCATTTGCATGTTGTAGCTACCATGTAATTGAGATCCTCATTATCTGGTATTAACCCAACCATATTTTATTTTATCTTTATTTCTGGGTTACTGTTCTTCTTTTTCTCTTCTTTCAGGCTGGCCACCGAAGACGGAAAAAGGGAGAAACTTCTAAAAGGGGAGACAAACAAGTCCATCTGCACAATCCTTGAAGAAAAGCATCAGTTGGAACAACCCATCCACCTGCACATCTCAGCATGCACCGAGGACGGTGCAATCTTTAAGTGTGGGGAGGTCAATACCGATCTCCATGGGTTAGTATTTTCTTCTCAACACCAATATTTTATTTTCTTTATTAATTGCTGCATTCGCATATTTAATTGCATGTTTGTTTGATTTTGTGCATTTAATTACTACTTGGTTGAAGTAATATTTTCTTTTTCAAAATTTTTTTATATAGTATTTCACTAATTTAAATTAAAAAACTTTTCTATTAAAACTTGTTTGAAGTTGTATTTGGAACATGGTTTTTGAGCCAAAGAACACACAACCTGTGAGATTTTGAGCTTATTTACATGGTTACATTATTTAACCATAAAATTTTATTTCTGTGTGTTTACTTCTCTATGATTGCAATCTTAGCTTTGTTCCATTCTATATGTCCAATGTTTAATGTGTTACATGCTTGCATATGATTGAGGCCATTGTTTGATTTTAGCTCACTTTTCCCAAATAAGCTTACCTTTTACATCACCCTTGTTAGCCACTTTGAACTTTTTAACCCCCTTCTATTTCATAACCACATTACTAGCCTTAAGCAGAAAAACAAAATAAAAATCCCAAGTTGAATCCTTGGTTAGCTTAAGATAGATATTGTGTATAATTTAAGTGTGGGGAATTTCATGGGAACATGGGATGATATGAAAAAGTAGGGAATTAAATTGAATAAGTTATTTGAAAATTTGGAAAGCATGCTCATGTGAAATCAAAATAATTAAATTACCATGTGTATTGAAAAAAAAAAGAGAGAAAAAAATATTCAATAAATAAGTAAATAAATAAGGGGACAAAAATTACCCCAATGTTAAGTTAATAAAAAGAATCAATGCACATGGGACAAAATTCAAAAAAAAAAAAAATAAGTTTGATACATGAGCATGTAATACAAAAGTGGAAAAAATTTGGGTAGCTAGATAAAGCATTTTAAAATTATATAAAGTATGTATATGTTAGGTGAGATCTTAGACTAATCAAGGATTCACTTTATAAAGCTCACTTAGCCATATATATATATATATATATATATATATACTCTTACCCTTACCTTAGCCCCATTATAACCTTGAAAAGACCTCATGATGTTTGCATTGATACATTAAATATTGTTGATTGGTTAGATGAAAAAAAGGTTTAGAAAGCATGACTAGGGAAGAGTGGAGTGATTACCCTATACACTTGAGAGATTAGAGTGATATACACTACTAGTAAGGTTCAATGCTTGATTCTATGTTCCCTGCTTTCATGAGCTATCTTCTTACAAGTTTACTTGTCTTTTATTGTATAATTTGAATTAGTGAAATCTGATTCATGTTTGTCTTGGAGAACTTATTTAGAACCAAGTAGGTAGAATCATTTTGCATGTAGTTGCATTCATATAGATAGGTTGCATTTCATACATTCTACTACTCTTCTTCACCTTTATAGCTTCTCTTGAGCTTAGCATGAGGACATGCTATTGTTTAAGTGTGGGGAGGTTGATAAACCACTATTTCATGGTTTATCTTGTGCTCAATTGAGTGGTTTTTATCAACTCTTTACCCACTTATTCATACTATTCGCATGGTTTTACATTTGCCTTCCTAATTATGTGCTTTGATTGAAAATATACTTCTCTGGCCTTAAGTTCCCTATGTTTAAATCCTCTCCTATTACCATTAGATGCCTTGATATGTGTGTTAAGTGTTTTTAGAGATTACAGGGCATGAATGGCTTGGAGGATGGAAAGGAAGCATGCAAAAGTGGAAGGAATACAAGAAGTTGGAGAAATTGCTAAGATGTCCAGCCTGACCTCTTCGAACTCAAATGGCTATAACTTTAGCTACAGAGGTCCAAATGACACGGTTCTAGTTGCGTTGGAAAGCTAACGTCAGGGGCTTCGATTTGATATATAATATGCCATAGTTTCCCTGACGTTAGGTGACGCGACCGCATGCTCCATGCGGACGCGTCGCAGTGACGAAAAACCAGCGAATTCTGGGCTGTTTTGACCCAATTTTTCGCCCGAAAAATACATATTATAGGCTATAAAGTGGGGGAATATATCCATTCATAATCAAGCTTTTTAATAATTCACTTTTCATAGTTTTAGATGTAGTTTTTAGAGAGAGAGGTTCTCTCCTCTCTCTTAGGATTATGATTTAGGATTTCTCTTAGTTTTAGGAGTGACTCTCAATCCCAGGTTCAGTGTTCTTCAGTTTATATTTCTCTTTTACTTTTAGATACTCTAATACTTTTATTTGTTAATTACTTATGTTTCCCATTTGATTCATAAATCTCTCATGTTAGATTGGATTGCTTTTATTAATATAATTTGAGGTATTTCAGACTTATGATTGCTCTCTTTAATTTACTAATGCTCTTTGTTTATCCAAATTATTTTCATTCAATTAGACTTTTTTCCCTTTTGGCTTTGGTTGAGTCATTGGAGACACTTGAGTTATCAAACTCATTGTTGACTGAAAATTGGATTTCTTCATTTCATTAATTCAAGTTCCAATAACTCTATCCTTTCCCAAGGAAGGACTAGGACCTGAGGAATAAAAATTAATTCATCCACTTAACTTACCTTCATAGTTAGAGGTTAACAAAGTGGGAGAAAAATCCAATTCTCATTACAATTGATAAGGATAACCAGGATAGGGCTTGCAGTTCTCATACCTTGCCAAGAGTTTATTTTACAGTTATTTATTTATTTTTATTGCTTTGAAAATATACCTGTGCCCATTGCCCAAACTCCAGAACCCCAATTTACAAACTCATAACCAATAATAAGAACATACTTCTCTACAGTTCCTTGAGAAGACGACCCGAGGTTTAAATACTCGGTTATCAATTTTAAAGGGGTTTGTTACTTGTGACAACCAAAACGTTTGTATGAAAGGACTTTTGAAGCTTTAGAAACTATACTTGCAACGAGGATTTATCCGCAAATTTCTAGACCACGCAAAAATTCTCTCATCAGACATGCTTGTATTTTTCTCTCTAGTTGTAAGGGTGACATGGCACCGATACCTTCTATTAGTGATAAGGCACAGATACACTCTAATGGTGACAGGGCACAGATACCCTCTAATGGTGACAGGGCACATATTTCCTCTAATGGTATTAAGGCGCAACAGAGAGACTGTGCCCGGGTTAGCTACCGGACACGTCGGGTTTGCTTGATAACCGACAGATAAGACTCATTAGCCACTAGGACAGGCATGCATCATATGTATCTATATGTTTGTTTGGTGTGTTTTGTTTGGAATGCCTAATTGATTGCATAACTACTTACTAATTGTTTATCTGCTGTATATGCTTTAAACCTGTGATTTCCTTGTATGTAATAAATGTGTTTGTAATAACTAGTTCCGGTGGCGGTTGGGAGTCTCAGAGGAGTTGGATTGGGGAGTTTTAGATAGACCGAAGACCTTTATATAGTTGCCTATTTCATTTTCATGGTTTAATTATGTTTATAAGTTTTAATTATATGTCGGAAGTTCTAGGATTGCCTTCGGCTTTTTCAGGACATTATATGTTAGATATGTGGGCACTGTTACCATGCTGAGAACCTTCGGTTCTGATCCCATGCGAATTTTGTGGTTTTCAAATGCAGGACATGAGGCTCCTCGCTGAGGCAGGCTAGAAGCTTCTGATTTAGCGAAGATCCTTATCTCTCGGAGCTTTATTTTGGTTATATGTATTTATATAGTACTTATTATCTCCATTGTTTGTATATATACTGTATTAACTCCTCTTAGTGGTTATTATGGAGAAACAGGTTCTGTAACTCTGTATTTTGGATTTCTTTTGGGTTCTCATATATATATATATATATATATATATATATATATATATATATGTGTGTGTGTGTGTGTGTGTGTGTGTGTGTGTGTGTGTGTGTGTGTGTGTGTATGTATACTTATATGCTCGGGCCGGTTACCTTCACGAACCGAGTCTTAAGCTTTGTTATCTGTATCTTGGCACTCTTCTGTATATATATCCGTGTTAACTTACCTTTTCCCTCGTTTCGCTTACGGTATCGCATTCGGGAGTGTTGCGCTTTTCAATTTAACAATTTTGCTTAACCCTTTTCTTCAAAGGCTCCTAGTTATAAATCTTTTTCACTATATTATGTATATATAATTTTACTTTTAGAGGTCATAATACCTCGCCACCTCAGCTTTACGACTTAAGCATAAAGTTCTATGTGGTAGGATGTTACATTATGGTATCAGAGCAGTTCGTTCCTGTAGAGCCTGAGGGATGGACTAACTATACTTCTGAGCATACTCTGGGTGTCTGTACATGCTATTTAGGATGTCTGTTTGACATATATGGCATGAATGTTCATGAGCATGCTTTTAGGGACTCGAAGCACTAGACCTGAGATATTAAAACTGATCACCTTAATATCGATTGTTTGGTGTGGACAAGACCTAAGGGGCGTCTTATGGGCACGAGTGAGATGATATAGTGGATTATAGAATTGCTGTTGTTCGAGTTACTGTTGAAAGGGATGGAGCAGATAACCTAGGAATTGTGATGGAGTGATAAGTGATTAGGTGGTTGAGACGACTAGGGAGTAAGACTCGTGCATCTTGGGTAAACGTCGATAATGTTTTGTTAGAAAGGTGGAGAGATTCAAGGGGTGTTCTGGCAGAGTAAGTGAATGATTAGGATATTAGTGGCTTATAATCAGAGTAACGCTATGGAAGCGCGGTGAATTTGGTGACTCTAAAATTGTAGTGACCTGAGAAGGGAGTATTGGGATATGAGAATGAATTGAGGGTTGACATAGGATCGAGGAATGGAGAGTGCGTGTATAAGGGTTTAGGTTAGAATGATTTGACTCAAACTCAGAGATAGAGTAATTGTTTAATATTTGAAATAGTTGAGAAGGACTCGAGATTTAAATTGAATTAGATGACACTTATACAGGATAAGGAAATTTGTAGCCGTTGAAAAAGAACTAGACTAAGTTAAGAGTGAAAAAACGGGTATAGCTTAGGCTTGAATTTGATTAGGTTTCTAATCTTGTACCTGAGACTAGAGAATGTGAATTAGTGTTTGAATTAATGTTGGGAGAACAGGAAGATGAATGGTAAGAGGTCAGTTAAATCTGAGAGGGCGTATATGAAGATTTGAGAGCGAATTTTTTAGGACGAAAATTTCTGTTAGGGGGTAGGATGTAAAACCCGAGAAATTGGTAAATAATTAGATAATAAACTAATTATTAATATAAGAAATCAAAAAATAAAATTTTATAGTTTAATGGGATAGAGCTAATTAAAACAAGAATTTTGACTCTAATTTTAAATAATTTGGCCTAAGATTGGGCCAAACGGACCGAATCAAGTGACCGAGACCATAATGGGCCCAAGGCTCAACTTTACCAATTAATAAAGATGGCTTCAGCCATCATCTCTCCCCCATTCATGCAAGGAACACTGAAATACTCAGCAAAGGGAAGAACACCATTCCGAAATCCAAAACCCGCACTTCCATATTAAAATCCAAGTAAATTTTGATTCGGAGCTCCGATTGCCGCACCATTTGCAGCCACGCGACCGTAACGTCAAGCTCTGTAAAGTCCAAAACTTAATTAGGTAAGGAAGCCATGTTTTCTTTTTCAATTTTCTCTTCCCCAATTTCGAAACTCAATGTGAAATTATGTTGAATTTTGCATGATTCCAGTGTTTAGGTTCGAGTTAACTTGCGGGTATTAACGGGTTTAGCTTGTTTGAGCTATGGGTGAGGTAAGAACCCTCCAACCCTTTGTGAAATATTGAATTAGTGAACTCTATATTGATTATAGTGATAATTGTGATGTTAGATTGAAATTGGTTATCGGTTGGCATTAATTTGAGAAATTTGAAGCTAGAGTATTAACTTTGGAGGCTGGGTATCGTTGGTGAGGGGGGATGGAGTTGTGGAGCTTGTGGTGCGGGAACACTTGAGGTGTTTCGGATTTGTCGAGAAATCGGTCAAGGTATGGTTTCGATTTATCGTATCAAAAATGTAATTAAATGTGAAAACTTAGGCTAGTGACCCTAGGATAAGAAATTGAATTGTTGATGTGGTTGATTGGTTGAGATGGATTGTATTATTATGGTTGTGATTAATGAATGAATGTTGTATACATGTATTTTTCTCCCTGTTTGTAAGGGTGACATGGCACCGATACCCTCTGATGGTGACAGGGCACAAATATCCTCTAATGGTGACAGGATACGGATTCTCTAATGGTATTAAGGCACAACAGAGAGACTGTGCCCGGGTTAGCTACCGAACACGTTAGGTTGGCTTGATAACTGATAGATGAGACTCATCAGCCACTAGGACAGGCATGCATCATATGCATCTATATGTCTGTTTGGTGTGTTTTGTTTGAAATGCCTAATTGATTGCATAACTACTTGCTACTTGTTTATTTGTTGTATATGCTATTTACCTGTGATTTTTTTGTATGTAATAAATGTGTTTGTAATAACTGGTTCCGGTGGTGGTTGGGAGTTTTAGAGGAGTTGGATTGGGGAGTTTTAGATAGACCGAAGACCCTTATATAGTTGCCTATTTCATTTTATAGTTTAGTTATGTTTATAAGTTTTAATTATATGTCAGAAGTTCTAGGATTGCCTTCGGCTTTTCCAGGACATTATATGTTAGATATGTGGGCACTGTTACCATGCTAAGAACCTCTGGTTCTCACCCCATGCGGATTTTGTGGTTTTCAGATGCAGGACATGAGGCTCCTCGCTAAGACATGCTGGAATCTTCTTATTTAGTGAAGATCCTTATCTCTCGGGACTTTATTTTGGTTTTATGTATTTATATAGATACTTATTATCTCTACTGTTTATATATATTGTATTAACTCCTCTTAGAGGTTATTTTGGAGAAACAGGTTCTGTAACTCTGTATTTTTGGTTTCTTTTGGGTTCTTGTAACACCATATTACCCTAAGCCTTACCTCTAGCCGTAAAGTAGAGGATAACAAAGTGCCACGATAGTTCTAAGGCTTATAATATATATATATATCAAGAATTTATATAACTAGAATCCCATTGAAGGAGTAAAGCTTAAAGTCGCATAAGGCGGAATTACAAAACGCGAAGTGTTCACACACGATAACTAAATGCGTAGGCACAGACAAAACAAGGCATAATATATATGAAACCTTGTAGATAGCTCCAGGATACACAAGGTAATAGTTAAATTAACAATATATATATATATATATATATATATATATATATATATATATGAAATACCAATAAGAGAACTAGTCACAGCCTGTGGAGTTTAGGCCGGCTAGTCAAACTAAAATACAAGAGTTTTGGAAGTTTTAAACAGCTTATACAACTTATCTCTCAAATCAAGCCTCTAAGGCCATAAAGTCTAAAATAAAAAGGTGAGAGAGAATACTACAATAAATAATCAAAATACAAAAGAGTGCATAAGATCCTCTGCTCTGTCACCATCTTGCAACTTACCGAGGTGGGTTACGACCTGCATCTGAAAAATAACAACAACATATGGTATGAGAACCGGAGGTTCTCAGTATGGTAGCAGTACCCAGTATATAAGATGTAAGGTTTCGGGACGCCAAATGCAATCCTAGAACTTCACACCGATTCAGATATTCAAGCTTTACAAAAATAAATAACTTAAACCAAACACCATAAACAGAGTTATCTAAACTTAGGGGAATTTCTAACTAATACTAATCATACTGCTGTATCCCACAGCCTTCGCCAACCTAACCTCCATAAGATCCCATCGCCACCGTCTCCTGATCCCCCTCAATGCCAGCCAATCACAAGTATATGCAAACAAGTAATACACAGGTAATATTCATGTGGTTGGATTTCAGACTCCGGGATACATCTTCGAATTACTTGGTCCACGCCCCTCTTTCACAAGTGAGGGTCATCCCAAATATAGTATTTGGAATCACTCCTCAACTTGTCCCTTTGGTTTTTCGAAAAGTTGGGAGGGAAGATTTTCGCAACCAAGTAGTTCGCCATTGGGGCAAACCAAGGAAAGCTATCCGACACAGCATGCAAACTATCCAATGGGAATGAGTCATTGATCGGAAATGGATCAAATTTCAAATTCTCAATGCGGCTTAAATGATCCACAACCAGGTTTTGAGATCCACTCCGGTCCCTAATCTCAATGTCGAATTCTTGCAAAAGCAAGACCCAACATATGAGTCTAGGCTTTGACTCATTCTTTGTCAATAAGTACTTTAAAGCTGCATGATCCGTGTATACCACTATCTTTGATCCTAGCAAATAAGATCTGAATTTATCTAAAGCATGAACAATAGCTAGGAGTTCTTTTTCAGTAGTGGTATAGTTGGATTGTGCTGCATCCAGTATTTTAGAAGAGTAAGCAATGACATAAGGGAGTTTACTATCGCGCTGTGCAAGCGCGGCACCTACAGCATGGTTTCACGCATCACACATTATCTCAAATGGCAACGTCCAGTTGGGGCCTCGCACAATCGGTGCCGTGGTAAAAACTCTCCTTAGCTCTTCAAAAGATTTCACACATTCACTGTCAAACTCAAAATCCACATCTTTTTGGAGTAGGCGCGACAGTGGCAAGGCAATCTTGCTGAAATCTTTGATAAAGCGCCTATAGAATCCTGCATGTCCCAAAAACAAGTGGACCTCCCTCAAAGATGAGGGGTGAGGTAAAGTGGTGATAACATCGACCTTGGCCGAGTCTACAGAAATGCCTTCATGAGATACTACATGTCCTAACACTATGCCTTGTCGTACGATGAAGTGACATTTTTCAAAATTTAAGACAAGATTAGTGTCAACACATCTAGCTAAGACCTTGGCCAAGTTCTCTAAGCAGCAATCAAATGAAGTACCATAAACGCTGAAGTCATCCATAAAGACTTCTAGACAGTTCTCCATTAGATCGGAGAAGACACTCGTCATGCACCGCTGAAAAGTAGTGGGTGCGTTACATAGTCCAAATGGCATCCTTTTATAGGCAAAGGTTCCAAACGGACAAGTAAACGTGGTCTTTTCCTGATCTTCAGGAGCAATATGAATCTGGAAGTAGCAAGTAAATCCATCAAGAAAGCAGTAGTGAGATTTACCTGCCAAACGGTCTAACATCTGATCGATGAAGGGCAAAGGGTAGTGGTCCTTCCGTGTAGCGGCGTTCAATATTCTGTAATCAATACACACTCGCCACACATTTTGTACTCTTTTAGTGACCATTTCACCGTCGTCCTTTTTGACCGTCGTGATGCCCGACTTCTTGGGGACAACTTGGACTGGGCTCACCCATTCACTGTTGGAGATTGGGTATATGATACCTGCATCCAGTAATCTGGTGATCTCTTTCTTCACTACATCGAGGATGGTTGGGTTGAGCCTCCTTTGCGGTTGCCTAACCGGCCGAGCTCCATCTTGGAGAAATATCCTATGCATGCACTTGCGGGGGTCAATTCCCACAATATCCGCTAGGCTCCATCCTATTGCCTTCTTGTACTTTCTTAGAACATCTAGGAGCTTTTCTTCTTCTTCACTTGAAAGCTCACTAGCAATAATGACCGAAAATCTTTGGTTGTCCTCTAAGAAAGCATACTTCAAATGAGATGGAAGGGGCTTCAGTTCACTCTTTACCTCAAGCTGAGGCTCCTTTTCATCAAGCTCATAGAGTTCATTCTTGACAACTTTCTCATGTTCATCCTCTTGGTCATTCGTCTCCTCAACAATATGGTAGCACAACTTGTTGTGGTCTTCTTCTTGCACTTCCGCTACCACTTCATCAATTACATCACACCGGAGCACGGAATGTTCTTCGGGAGGATGTTTCATGGCGTCTTCCAAATTGAACTTGATAGTCTTGTCTCCAACCTCAAAAGAATATGTGCCGGTGAAGGCATCTAACTTGAATTTAGAGGTCTTGAGGAAGGGTCTACCAAGTAGAACGGAGGATGAGCTTCTATTTTCTGTTGGAGGTATTTCAAGGATGTAAAAGTCAACCGGAAAAACCAAATCCTTGATCGCCACAAGTACATCTTCCGCTATTTCCATCACTGTGATTACACTTTTATCGGCTAAATTCAATCGCACATAGATAGAAAGTGGCATGATGCTTACCCAAGCTCCCAAGTCACACATACAATCATGAAAAGTGCGTCCGCCAATACAACAAGACACCAAACAAGGTCTAGGGTCACCATATTTCTTTGGAATAGGTTCCATCAAGGAAGAAATTGAACTACCCAAGGATAATATCTCCAATTCTCCTATCCTATCTTTGTGTGTACACAAGTCTTTTAAAAATTTTGCATACTTTGGAATTTGTTGAATAGCATCAAGAAGTGGTATGGTTACCTCAACCTTCTTGAATACTTGAAGCATGTTCAAATCAAATTCCGGTGTTTTCTTTGCCTTCTTCACCATGGAAGGGAATGGAATAGGAATGGACTCATCCACTATAGCTTTCCTCTTGGACTCCTTGAGGTTTACTCCTTCTTCCTCATGCCTTTTGTTTACCACCTCTTTTTCCTGTAGAGCTTCAACAACCACTTCTTCCTCATAAATGTCTCCCATGACTCTTGGAGGTATCTCCTTCAATGTAGTCTCCGACCGTAGAGTGATGGCATTGAGACCGCCCTTTGGGTTTGGTTGGGGTTGGGATGGAAGGTTAGAAGAGCTTGAGGGTTGGTTGGTGTTGTTGTTGGGAGTTGATGGTTGGTTTGACATGGTCATCTTTGAAAGCATGTTGGTGAGGTTAGCCAATTGAGCGCTCAAGGCATCAAATTGAGCCTTGTTGCTCTTATCCCGTTTTTCCATGGCGGCTCTAAGCTCATCAACTTGATTGTTGGAAGATGAAGGAGTTTGGTTGGATTGTTGTCTATGGTGTGGTGCTTGGTACTTGGTGTAGTTGTTTTGGTTTTGGTTGGAGTGGCCTTGGTTGGCTTGGTAGTTGGTGTTGTTATGGTGGTATTGGGATGAAGATTGGTTATTGTTGTGGTGAGAAGAAGAGTTGTTCCATCTTTGGTTTTGATTGTTCCCTTGTGCATTATCCCTCCACCCTTGATTTTGGTTACCACCTTGAGGGTAATTGTTTTGGCCTTGAGAAGGATAGGGTGGACGGTTGTTGTAATTCACATTGGCTACTACAAGAGCATGTTCCTCTTGAATTTGATGGCATTGATCGGTGTAATGTGTGGTTCTAGAGCACAAACCATAAATCCTAGGAGGGCCTTCAAGTTGAGCAATTAGAGGTGGGGCTTGGATGGATTAGATGGAGTAATATTCCTTTTGATCCTTTTGTATTTGTGTACGGATGGTGGTCATATCCCCAAGTGCTTTGGTTAGGCTTAGTTCGGAAGGGGATGGTTCTACCACACCCTTGAGAGGATTTCTTCTCACCCTTGTATGTTGTGTAGCCTCGGCAACATCCTTTATCAAATTCCAAGCTTCTCCCTCCATCTTGTTTTTCGAAAGGGAACCATCGCTAGAGGTGGTAAGCAATCTTCTATCTTCCACACAAAGACCTCCAGTGAAGTAGCTAATGAGCAAGTGAGTGTTCATTCTATGGTGTGGATAAGATTCCAATAGCCTCTTGAACCGAGACCAATACTCATACAAACTCTCTTGGTCTCTTTGCATTATGCCCAAAATCTCCTTCCGGATGTAGTCGGTCTTCTCCGGTGGGAAGAATTTATCTAGAAACTCTCTTCTCAAGAAATCCCAATTAGTCACAATCTCATCTGGTAGTGAATAAAACCATGTCTTTGCTTGCCTTTCAAGAGAGAAAGGGAAGGCAAAAACCATGATAGCCACCTCATCGGCTCCATGCCTTCGAGCCGTAGAACAAGCAACTTGAAAATCCTTTAGATGTCGGATGGGGTTGATGCGAGCAGAAATTGGTGAATTAAAAATTATTAGAATATATGCGTTGCAAGTATAGTTCTTAACTCACTAGAAATTCACCGCTCAATTTAGAAAGGTGTCACAGAAAATTGAAATTAAAAATACTGGGAGTATGAATCCCAGGTCGTCTCCCAACGAGTTGCAGGAAAGGGTGCTATTTTATTAATTAGATGTTTTTGAAAAGGTTTGAGTTGAGTAAACAGGAAATTAAATTGATGAAATTGAATAATGTAAATAAAAGCCTTGACTGGGAGTTAATTACATGGAAGCCCTATTCTTGATGGAACACTCTCAAGATTAATTGACAATTGAGAGTTATTTCGTTTAGTTATCCTTTACTAAGTAAGGGAAGGTAAAAGAAGTTAGAATACTGTTCTATCCACAAGTCCCAATCCACTCTTGGGAGGATTGGTGTCAGGAATTAGAGAGCAAACCAACAATAATCCAATTACAATCTTTCTCTTGAATCTTCCAACTCAAGGGTTCCTTTCAATCAACTCCCCATCAAGTTAGGAAACTACTCACTCATTGTAAAGGTAAAATTCATAGCATATAAAAAGGAATTAAAGAAAGATATTGTAAATAAAAATTAAAATAGACAATTAAAAATAAAAGTGATCCTTGTATTAAATAATCCTAAAAATATTCCAATGGTAAAATTAAACAAAGCAAAGAACATGGAAGAGTAAGCCAAGTAAAGAAAACGAACTAGAATGACGAAGTCTTGATGAGGTAATAACTCTTCTCAATATCCCAATGCAAAAAGCTAGAGAAAATAAAATCCTAAGAACTATCAATATCTAGAGAGAAAAACCTAGAGGAGGAGTAAAACTAGAACTAAAAACTAAAACTGTGTAGAATGAATTGTCATTTTTGGTTTCTGCATGTTCTCTGGCTCTAGTCTGCTATTCTGGGCCGAAAACTAGGTCAAAATAGGGTCCAAAATCGCCCCTAACGAATCCTGCAGATTATGCAGATCGCGCATGTCACGCAATCGCGTCATCCATGCGGACGCGTCATTCGCGGTTTTTCTCGCCACGCGTTCGCGTCGTCCACGCCTCCGCGTCGCTCGTGCTTTTCCTGTCCGTACGGTCGCGTGAGCCACGCTGCCGCGTCACTGCGATTTCTCCTCTTTCGCGCGGTCGCATGAGCCATGCGGCCGCGTCACTTCTCACTGGTTATCTCCTCAATTTCTTGTGTTCCTTCCATTTTTGCTAGCTTCCTTTTCAATCTCCAACTCATTCATGCCTTATAAAGCCTGAAATGCTTAACACACAGATCACGGCATCGAATGGAATAAAGGAGAATTAAAATGCATAATTAAAAGTCTCTAGGAAGCAGTTTTCAATTATGTAATAATTTCAGGAAGGAAATATAAATGCATGCTAAATTAATGAATAAGTGGGTAAGGATAATGATAAAACCACACAATTAAACACAATATAAACCATAAAATAGTGGTTTATCAACCTCCCCACACTTAAACATTAGCATGTCCTCATGCTTAATTGAAGGAGATAAAGTAAATAAGTATGGACATGCAGAAACTCATGCAATGCAATGCAATCATATATATATGAATGCAACTATATGATTCCTGTCCACTTGATCAAAAGTAAATAAGCTCTTCAAAACAATTACAAATCAATTTTCACTAATTCTATCATTATACAGTAAGACAGATAAAAGTGCAAGAAGATAGCTTATGAAAGCAGGGAACATGGAAATTCAAGCATTGAACCCTCACTGATGATGTATGTACGCTCTAATCTCTCTAGTGTATAGGGTAATCACTCTATCCTTCTCTAATCATGCTCTCTAACTTTTGTTCTTCTCCTAACCAATCAACAACAGTTAATATACCAATGCAAACATCATGAGGTCTTTTCAAGGTTGTAATGGGGCCAAGGTAGGTAGGGATACATGTATGGTCAAGTGAGCTTATAAATTGAATCTTTAATTAACCCAAGCTTCAACCCAACCTATATAACTTGCATAACCTTAGAATTCATACCTAGCTACCCAGAATTCCCCTTTTACATCCCATACTCATGTATCAACTTTTTATTTTAATTTTTTTATCATATGTGCATTGATCTTTGAATTCTCAATTCAGCATTGGGGTAATTTTGTCCCCTTATTCATTTATTTATAAATTTTTTTAAAATTTTTTTTAATAGAAGCAAAAATAAACATAGCTTACCAATGCACATAGATTTTTAATTCTTATAGTTTCACATGAGTAGGTATCCAAATTCCCATTAAATTATCATGACACATTCCCTTAATAACTTTTGTTCCCACAGTTTCCCATACTTAACTAGCACACACAATTCTATCTTAAACTAACCAAAGATTCAATTTGGGATATACAATTGTTTTTCCGCTTAAGGCTAGTAATGTGGTGAAATATAGAACAAATGGGATTTAAAGGCTCAAAGTGGTTAACAAAGGTAATTGAAAAGGGTAGGCTTAATTTGGATGAGTGAGTTTAAACAAATAATGGCCTCAATCATGTGCAAGCATATAAATATAATAAATATTGGACATATAAGATAAAACAAAATATAGATTACAATCATAGAGAAGTAAACACACAAGAATAAAATAATTATGGTTAAATAATGTAACCATGCATAAAGGCTCAAATCTTCACAGGTTGTGTGTTCTTTAGCTCAAAAATAATCATGTTCCAAATACAACTTCAAGCAAATTTATCATAAAAAATTTTAAAAATTAGTGAAATTTTGTTCCAAAGATAGAGTCTTAGAAGAAACTTATTGTCTTTTCAATCAAGTAGAGCATGCATGCAACTAACCTATTACTATGCAATTTATCCTATTCTATAAAAGAAAGAAAATCTAACTAAATATCCTAATTTATTGGTGCTAGGGAAGAGAAATTACCTTCGGAAGTCAGGTACTGACCGACCTCCCCACACTTAAGGCTTTGCACCGTCCTCAATGCCATCTGTCAGGAACAGGGGTGGGCTGGTTGCAGTATCTCCATAGTTGGGACCATCATGGCTCCCTGTGCTGGTAAAAGAAGTGGAGTCCGGGGTGTCTGAGTCCTTGAAGTGTCCCTTGAGTAGCTCCTTGAGGTGTTTGAATCGGCGCTCGTTACGGCGCTCTCTTAACTTCGCTTTCTGTTCTTGCCGATCCAATCTTATGATTATCTGCTGGAGCAGTTCATCTGTTGTAGGTGCTTGTGGTGATGAAGAGGGGATATCTTCAACCGGAGCAGTTGGAAGGCTTGTAGTAGCTGCTGAAAGTCTGAGGTACTTCCCATTGGGGACATACTGATCATCCTGTGGAAGCATGGCTTTGGTGTCTCCAGCTCTGTAGGAAACTCTGACTGCTGAGACAAGATCTGAGACTAAGGCGGGAAAAGGTAAGTTTCCTGTAATTTGTACGTGTCCCATGGCATTCCGGATATGTCTTGGTAGGTTCAGAGGCTGGTCTGTAAGGATGCACCATAGTAGAACGGCCATGTCTGCAGTGAAGGAGGACTCGTGAGTGCTCGGAAAGACGTAATGGGACATGATCTGTGCCCATACGCGAGCCTCCAAGGTAAGTGCTGAAGCTGATATTCCCTTAGGGCGGGTACGATGGTATCCGTAGATCCAACGGCTGCCAGGTAGTATGATAACTCTGAGAACAGCTTCCCAGTCAAATTGGTACATCTGGCGCTTGAGTGCGGCTTCTTGAAAGGCGTCCAATCCTTCTGGAATAGGGGGAAGACTCAAAGCTTGTTGAATAGCCTCTTCTGTAATGGGAACTTACTTCTGACGGACAAAGACAGACTGCAGGGTAGGCAGGTAGAAGTTAGAGTAGAACTCGACTACCCAAGAAAGATTGACCTGCTTCTGTTGTCTCTGTAGGAAACCCCATTGTCTTCGTTCAATTTGCGGCTCAACAAAAGTAGCAATATTGGGCGGGAGGATAAGAAGGTGTTCGTTGTTGTAACTCCTTTCAGTCAGAATAGGGAACATCTGCTCACAGTAGCGATTTGGAAATCGCGCAGTGTCCTTTGCTGGAAAGGCTTTCTCCTTTTCATCAACCTTTATGATCCTCTTAACTGTTTTTGTTGAGGGCTTGACTGCAGTTGAAGAAGGCTCTGCCACTAGTGCTCTTTTAGTTCCTCTTCTTGCTGGAGGTTTGGGAGTAGCTTTCTCTTTTCCTTTCTTGGTGGCCATCCTGAAAAGGGAAGAGAGAGTAAATTAAATTCAAAGAGATATATAGCAATGAAGAGAACGAAAAAAGGATGGTTATAAATGCACATTAAAAGGTAAATGATGTTAACACACACTCATGAGTACATGTGAAAGATCATTAATGGAAAATAGTTAGTGCATATGATGATAAGTGAATACAAGGTGTTTATTGGCATGCCGGCAAAGGGCGTGAGTAGCATAGACCAAGCTTTACTTTGTAGCAAACCATCACGTTTGTATTGACAATTAAATTCAATTAATATAATAGTAAAGGGAATTTGTGAAAAGCAAGCATTGAATAGTAGAATAACATAGAGAAGTGCATAATGCCATATGGGCTTTTTCACAAACACATAGCATGCATGGTGAATAAGGTATAGAAAGGATTAAAGTGAACATGCAAGCAACCCTTTAAAGAAAATAATATATAATTACCAAATAATTTGCAACAATCCACAAGTATATAATGAAGAATAATTACTCAAATAAAATTCTAACACCGTGTAAAAAGGAAAGAAGAAGAAAGAAAATATGAATAATGAAAAGAAAAAGAAAAGAAAATAAAATAACATATAAAATAAGAAGAATGATAGAAAAGAGAAGGATGAAGAAGAAAATAAAACCTTGTTAATGGAGGTGAGGGAGAGAGAGTGAAAGGTGAGATAGAAGGAAGAAGGGAGGAGGAAGAAATAAGGAGGGAAAAGAAAAAAAATAGGATTTTGAGAGAAAAAGATATGATATTTGGCAAAATTAGGAAAACTGTGCCCTGCAAGCGACGCGATCGAATGGGTCACGCGGTCGTGTGACCCAGTTTGTGCCAGTGGCGCGAGGGTTGTCTCGCACTCGCACAACTCTCTGTTCAAAATCATTAAATGCCAAATTTTAGGTGACGCGATCGCATGGGGCACGCGATCGCGTGAGTGGGTAATTTATGGGGTACGACGCGGCCGCATGGGGCACGCGGTCGCGTGAGGGGGATTGCGCGTCCAGCGCCAGTCCAGCACCACTCTAGCACAACTTTCAGCTGTGCATCCTTTCTACGTCGAAAATCAGGGCACGCGGTCGCGTGGGAGGTCATTATGCCCATACGACGCGGACGCGTCGACGACGCGGTCACGTGGGTTGATTTGTGCCACTGGCACTCCTCCAGCCACGCTCCAGCGTGACTCTCTGTTCGTTTTTTTATTTTTCCCCCAGCTCCTTGTGACGCAGACGCGTCGCTGATGCGGTCACGTCGCGTGGCATTTTTAAAAAAAAAAAATAAAAGTATGTGAATACAGATGCATGAAATATACTAATAAAGAGAAGAGTTATTGGATAAGAAAATTAAAAATAGAGAAAAGAACGATCATACCATGGTGGGTTGTGTCCCACCTAGCACTTTGCTTTAACGTCCGTAAGTTGGACGCTCCAGTACCTCAGTCTTTGGCTATGTGGGGATCTTCCAAGAGGAAGATTTCGAGTTCCTTGTCTTTCTTCCGCATTTCGCCATGGTACAGCTTTAAACGATGTCCATTAACTTTGATAAGCTCCGAGCTCGAAGGATGGCTAAGGTGATAGACTCCTACGGTTCGGCCTTCTCTACTCTGTATGGGCCTTCCCATCTTGATCTCAACTTGCCTGGCATGAGCCTCAGTCGAGATTTGTAAAGGAGGACTAAGTCTCCAGGTTGAAACTCTTTTCTCTTAATGTGCTGATCATGTACAGCCTTCATCTTCTCCTTGTGTAGTCTTGAGTTCTCATAAGCTTCTAGGCAAAGGCTCTCCAGTTCTTGCAGTTGCAACTTCCTTTCAGCTCCATCTTTCTCAATTCCCATATTGCACTCCTTGACTGCCCAAAAGGCTTTGTGCTCTATTTCAATTGGGAGATGGCAAGCTTTTCCATAAACTAAGCGGAAAGGACTCATCCCAATGGGTGTTTTGTATGCTGTTCTGTATGCCCAGAGTGCATCTTGTAGCCTGGTGCTCCAGTCTCTTCTATGAGGCTTTACTATCTTCTGCAAGATACGCTTTATCTCTCTATTTGACACCTCGGCTTGCCCATTGGTCTGAGGATGGTATGCTGTCGCAACCTTATGAATTATCCCATGCTTCTTCATTAATCCTGTTAGTCTCCTGTTACAAAAATAGGTGCCTTGATCGCTCACGATTGCTCGTGGGGATCCAAAGCGACAGATAATATGGTTTCTCACAAAGGAAACAACAGTGTTAGCATCATCAGTGTGGGTAGGAATTGCTTCCACCCATTTGGAAACGTAATCCACAGCTAACAATATATAAAAATAACCATTAGAATTTGGAAATGGACCCATGAAATCAATGCCCCAAACATAAAAAATTTTACAGAAAAGCATATATTGTTGAGGCATCTCATCCCTCTTGGATATATTACCAAATTTTTGGCATGGGGGGCAAGATTTACAAAATTCAGCAGCTCTAAAAAGAGTAGGCCACCAGAATCCACAGTCCAAGATTTTTCTAGTAGTTCTTTGAGAGCCAAAATGTCCTCCACTCTCAGATGAGTGACAGGCCTCTAAGATGGACTGGAATTCTGATTGAGGCACACAACGTCTAATTACCTGATCAGCGCCACATCTCCATAAATATGGGTCATCCCATATATAATATTTAGACTCGCTTTTCAGCTTGTCTCTTTGATGCTTAGAAAAGTTTGGAGGAAATGTGCGGCTAACTAGATAATTAGCTACAGGTGCATACCAATGGGATACTTCAGATACTGCTTGCAGGTTATCAAATGGAAAATTATCATCTATAGGAGTAGAATCATCCTTAATGTGCTCAAGGCAACTCAAGTGGTCTGCCACTAAATTCTGGTTACCACTCCTATCCTTTATTTCTAAATCAAATTCTTGTAATAGCAGTATCCAACGTATAAGCCTTGGTTTGGACTCCTTTTTTGATAATAGATACTTTAAAGCTGCATGGTCCGAATACACTACTACTCTAGTACCAAGTAAATAAGCTCGGAATTTATCTAGAGCAAAAACAATAGCAAGAAGCTCTTTCTCAGTAGTAGTATAATTGGACTGGGCAGCGTCTAAAGTCTTAGACGCATAAGCAATAACAAAAGGATCCTTACTTTCACGCTGAGCCAGCGCTGCTCCTACTGCATGGTTGGAAGCATCGCACATGATTTCAAACGGCTGGTTCCAGTCTGGTCCTCTCACAATTGGAGCTTGAGTCAGGGCAGCCTTCAGCTTATCAAACTCTTGCTTGCAATCTTCACTGAACTCGAACTCAATATCCTTCTGTAGTAATCTGGATAAGGGAAGTGCTACCTTACTAAAGTCCTTAATAAATCTCCTGTAAAAACCTGCATGGCCAAGGAACGAACGGACTTCCCTCACAGAAGAGGGGTAAGATAAACTAGAAATAACATTCACCTTTGCTGGGTCTACAAAAATGCCAGTATTAGATAGCACATGTCCTAATACAATCCCTCGTTTTACCATAAAATGACATTTTTCAAAATTCAATACAAGGTTTGTATTAACACATCTATCTAATACTCTAGATAATCCATCTAAGCAAAGGCTAAAAGAATCACCATAAACGCTAAAATCATCCATAAAAACCTCCATACAGTCCTCAATAAGATCAGAGAAAAGACTCATCATACACCTCTGGAAAGTAGCTAGTGCATTGCACAAGCCAAAGGGCATTCTCTTGTAAGCATAAGTCTCAAAAGGACATGTAAAAGTGGTCTTTTCCTGATCCTCAGGAGCTATATGAATCTGGAAATAACCTGTGTAACCATCTAAAAAGCAATAATGTGATTTACCTGACAGGCGATCCAGCATTTGATCAATAAATGGAAGTGGGTAGTGATCCTTACGGGTAGCTTGGTTGAGAAGCCTGTAATCAATGCAGACTCTCCAAGCATTTTGAACTCTAGTTGCTATGAGATCTCCATGCTCATTCTTCACTGTAGTGACTCCAGACTTCTTGGGCACCACTTGTACTGGGCTAACCCATTCACTGTCTGAAATGGGATAGATGATACCTGCCTCCAATAGTCTAGTCACTTCTTTTTTGACAACTTCCAAGATAGTGGGATTCAATCTTCTTTGGGGTTGACGGACAGGTCTTGCTCCCTGATAAACCCATATTTCATGAGTTCTTTTGTGCTTAATTTGAGTGATTTATACAATCCTTCACCTACTTATTCACATTAATTGCATGGTTTTACTTTCCCTTCCTTATTATGTCATATTGTGAAAAACATGTCTCCTAAGCTTTGAAAATTAATTATTTTAATTACCTTTATTTCCATTCGATGCCGTGATTAGTGTGTTGAGTAGTTTCAGATTTTCTAAGGCAGAATGACTTAAAGGATGGAAAAGGAAACATACAAAAATGGAAGGAAAAGGCAAAACGGAGCTTTGAAGGAAACTGGTATTCACGCGATCGCATGGATGAAGCGATCGCGTGCCAAGCACGAATCAGCAGCGACGCGGCCGCATGACTGACGCGACCGCGCGCCTTAAGCAGAACGCACATGACGCGGTCGCATGACTGACGCGACTGCGTGGCAAGGAAAAGCTTCAAATGACGCGACCGCGTGACCCACACGGACGCGTGACAGAGGCCACGCACCAGAAATTGCAGAAAATGCTCATAGCGATTTTTGAAGCCCTTTTTGGCCCAGATCCAAGTACAGACAACATAGACCAGAGGTTATAAAGTGTGGGAATATTTCCATTCAAAGAGAGCTCGCATATTTTACTTTTCAATGATTTAGATTTAGTTGAGAGAGAGATCTTCTCCTCTCTCTCTCTCTCTTAGGATTTAGGATTTCTTCTTGTTTTAAAAGTGACTCTCAATCCAGGTTTTATATTCCTTTGTTTTAGCTTCCTTTTACTTTTATTTATTCCAGCACTTGAATTGATCAGTGAATTTATGAATTTCTTCCATGTTATAGATTGTTATCTGAATTAATAATATTTGAGGTATTTTCAGTTTATGATTGTTCTCTTTGATTTAAGTTACCATTGCTTCCCATCTAAGGATATTTTTATTATTCCAGCAATTTTACTTTTTCCCCTTTTGGTCCTGGTTAAGAATTCAGTAACTCAACAGTTATTAAACTTAACATAACTGATAATCGTTATCTTGCTAATTGAGCTGAACTTAAGTAATCCCAACCTTTTCTTAGGAAATAAATAGGATTCAAAGGTCAATTTAATTAGTCCCTTGACTTTCCGTTGCCCTAGTACAGGTTGACCAAGTGGAGTTTAGATTCAACTTTCATTATAGTTGAGAGAGATAACTACGTTGGACCCCCAACTTCTCTTACCTTGCCAAAAGTCTACTTTACAGTATTTATTTATTTTAATTGCCATTTACTTTACTTGTCATTTAAATTACTTGCTTCTCATCTTCTAAACTCCGATTACAACCTTTATAGCCAATAATAAGAACATACTTCCTTGCAGTTCCTTGAGAAGACGACCCAAGGTTTGAATACTCGGTTAACAATTTCTAAAGGGGTTTGTTACTTGTGACACCCAAAACATTTGCACGAAGGGATTTTTGTCGGTTTAGAGACTATACCTACAACGCGACTGTTTCTATGAATCTCTTTATTGGTAAAAATCCCAACGTCACTCCCTCTTCTAAAAATATTCTGTGCTCACATACTTGAGGGTTGATGCCTACTATGTCTGCCAAACTCCACCCAATTGCCTTCTTGTGCCTCCTCAGTACATCAAGTAACTGCTCTTCCTGTTGAGAAGTAATTTCCCTTGCAATGATAAATGGAAACTTCTGCTCATCTTCAAGATAAGCATATTTGAGATGTGGAGGAAGGGGTTTTAATTCCAGCTTCTGATCATGGGCAGGCTCTGGATTGTCTGGAACTTGTGAAAATGCCGAAGTGCCCTCATTGTCAATCAAGAGGATCTCCACACTTGGACCTTGTCCAGTGTGCCTCTCTTCTAATTCTTCCTTGTGAACTGCAGCTACAGTTTCATCTATGACATCACACTAGAAGATAGAATGATTTTCTGGAGGGTTATTTATGACTCCATTCAGATTGAAGATTACTATTCGGCCATCTATTTCAAAAGAGTATGTTCCTGAAAAAGTATCCAATTTGAATTTTGATGTCTTCAGGAATGGTCTTCCAAGTAGGATTGATGATGGCTTATCTGAGTCATTATGGGGCATCTCCAAGATATAAAAGCAGTGGGAAATGTAAGCCCTTTAATGTTCACTAAAACATCTTCAGCAACTCCAGCCACTGTGATAATGCTTTTATCTGCTAACACAAAATGATCTGCCGACCTTTTTAAGGGAGGGAGCCTCAAAATATCATATATAGACAAAGGCATTATACTAACACAGGATATCACATATGAAATCATAAATTACTACTCCACCAATAGTACAACTAACTATACAAGGACCTGGGTCACTACACTTCTCAGGTAATCCTCCCATTAAAGCAGATATGGAACTACCTAAAGGAATAGTTTCTAATTCATGAATTTTGTCCTTATGTATACATAAATCTTTTAGAAACTTTGCATATTTAGGTACTTGTTGAATAACATCAAAAAGAGGAATGGTTACCTCAACCTTTTTGAATATTTCTACCATTTTGGGATCGGGTTCCAGCTGCTTCCTGGGCTTCCTTGAAAGTTGTGAAAATGGATGGGAGTGGTGTTTTCCGCAGTGTCTGCGCCTCTTGGTACTTCCTCCTGTGGTTGGGCTTCTTCTTTTTCAGTTATGTCCTGCATGTCCTCTTCCTCTTCAACATCTTCTATTTCTACGACCTCTTCAGCTGAGGCGTGCTCTGGTGGGCTTGGCTCCTCCTGATTCCTCTCCTACAGTGTGGTTCTGGACCTTAGGGTGATGGCATTAATGCCCCCCTTCGGATTGGGTAATGGTTGAGAGGGAATTCCAGTGGAACTTGAAGGTTGGTTATTGGAATTTTGCTTTGATCCAATCTGTGAGACAAGAGCTTGCAAAGTAGTGGTCAGACCATTCATACTGGCATTAATGTTATTTTCCATGGTCTGTTGACTTCGCTCAAAAAATTTTAGTAACTCTTCATTAGGAGATGAAGAAGGGTGAGTAAATTGAGAGATCTGCTGTTGGGTATTCTGTGGTCCTTGGGACTGCCTCAGGTGAGGTGCTCTGTAAGGTTGGTTCTGCTGCCTATTGTTGTTATTATTCCACCTCTGATTTCCCTGATTATCTCTGCCTCCTCTGTTATTGTTGTCCCTCCAATTCTGGTTAGAATTGTCCTACCATCCATGGTTATTATTTCCACCTTGATTGTACCCTTGGTTGGGGCGGTCATAGAAGTTATGAGTGGATGCCACCATGTTGTCTTCCTATTGGAGTTGCGGGCATTCATCAGTATAATGGCTATAATCAGCACAAATTCCGCAAACTCTCTGTGGGACTAGCTGTTGGCCTTGCTGTGGTGAAGGAGATTGAGCTTGCTGAACTTGTTGTTGATTCAATTGCATTTGCTTCAGCAAGTTGGTCATTTCACAGATACTCTAAGTTAGAACAGCAGTCTCTCTGCTAGACGATACTTCTACAACGGCTTTTGAATGGCCTTGCTTCTATCTGTGGTTCCTAGTAGATTCAGCTAGGTCGCTGATCAATTGCCATGCCTCATCAGTGGTCTTGTACTTCTTCATAGACCCATTGCTAGCACTTTCCAATGTGGTCTTATCTTGGGGCCTCATACCCTGTGTGATGTAGCTGAGTAACACTATCTTGTCGATCATGTGGTGGGGGCATGCTTCCAGAAGACTATTGAAGCGCTCCCAGTATTCAAAGAGAGTCTCGTTGTCATCTTGAACAATTGTGGAAATGTCTTTCCTCAGTTTATCAGTAACTTCAGATGGAAAGAATTTCTCCAAAAACTCTTTTCTGAGCGTATCCCAGTTAGATACATTTGCTAGGGGTTGAGTGTAGTACCACTCTCTTGCTTTTCCCTCAAGAGAAAACGGAAAAGCTTTCAGCAGAATTGAAGTTTCATCTGTACCATCTCGCCTGACAGTAGAACAGGTTGCCTGGAAATCTCTCAGGTGCTTGATAGGCTCTTGAGTAGGTAAGCCATGAAACTTGGGCATTAAATTGAGCAGTGCGGTCTTTATTTCGAAATCTGTAGCCACCGCTGGGTGATGCGCTTGAAATGGTTGCATTGTAAAATCAGGGGCTCCTTCCTCCTGGATGGTAACTCTTCTGGCTGCCGCCATGTTACCTGTACGTAAATTAACCAAATTAGTAGAACGGGGGCTGGTTTCTTCCTCAGATGGCGTTTCAAATCCACCCTCAGAGAGGACTAACCGACGCTAAGCTCGCCTTATTCGTGAGATGGTTCTTTCAATCTCAGGATCAAATACTGGCAAGCGTGGATCAGGAAGTGAACGCGTCATCTAGCGAAAGAAACATGCAGCTCATAGTAGCAAAATAAAATAAAATGCAAATAAATAAATTCTAATTAATAACTTTAGCACTCTATTGCAACTCCCCGGCAACGGCGCCAAAAATTGATGCGAGCAGAAATTGGTGAATTAAAAATTATTAGAATATATGCGTTGCAAGTATAGTTCTTAACTCGCCAGAAATCCACCGCTCAATTTAGAAAGGTGTCACAGAAAATTGAAATTTAAAATACTGGTAGTATGAATCCCAGGTCGTCTCCCAACGAGTTGCAGGAAAGGGTGCTATTTTATTAATTAGATTTTTTTGAAAAGGTTTGAGTTGAGTAAACAGGAAATTAAATTGATGAAATTGAATAATGTAAATAAAAGCCTTGACTGGGAGTTGATTACATGGAAGCCCTATTCTTGATGGAACACTCTCAAGATTAATTGACAATTGAGAGTTATTTCGTTTAGTTATCCTTTACTAAGTACGGGAAGGTAAAACAAGTTGGAATACTGTTCTATCCACAAGTCCCAATCCACTCTTAGGAGGATTGGTGTCAGGAATTAGAGAGCAAACCAACAATAATCCAATTACAATCTTTCTCTTGAATCTTCCAACTCAAGGGTTCCTTTCAATCAACTCCCCATCAAGTTAGGGAACTACTCACTCATTGTAAAGGTAAAATTCATAGCATATAAAAAGGAATTAAAGAAAGACATTGTAAATAAAAATTAAAATAGACAATTAAAAATAAAAGTGATCCTTGTATTAAATAATCCTAAAAATATTCCAATGGTAAAATTAAACAAAGCAAAGAACATGGAAGAGTAAGCCATGTAAAGAAAACGAACTAGAATGACGAAGTCTTGATGAGGTAACAACTCTTCTCAATATCCCAATGCAAAAAGCTAGAGAAAATAAAATCCTAAGAACTATCAATGTCTAGAGAGAAAAACCTAGGGGAGGAGTAAAACTAGAACTAAAAACTAAAACTGTGTAGAATGAATTGTTGTTTTTGGTTTCTGCATGTTCTCTGGCTCTAGTCTGCTGTTCTGGGGCGAAAACTGGGTCAAAATAGGGTCCAAAATTGCCCCCAGCAAATCCTGCAGATTATGCAGATCGCGTGATGCGGACGCGTCATTCGCTCTTTTCCTCGCCACGCGTTCGCGTCATCCACGCCTCCGCGTCGCTCGTGCTTTTCCAGTCCGCGCGGTCGCGTGAGCCACGCTGCCGCCTCACTGCGATTTCTCCTCTTTCGCGCTGTCGCATGAGCCATGCGGCCGCGTCACTTCTCGCTGGTTATCTCCTCAATTTCTTGTGTTTCTTCCATTTTTGCTAGCTTCCTTTCCAATCTCCAACTCATTCATGCCTTATAAAGCCTGAAACGCTTAACACACAGATCACGGCATCGAATGGAATAAAGGAGAATTAAAATGCATAATTAAAAGTCTCTAGGAAGCAGTTTTCAATTATGTAATAATTTCAGGAAGGAAATATAAATGCATGCTAAATTAATGAATAAGTGGGTAAGGATCATGATAAAACCACACAATTAAACACAATATAAACCATAAAATAGTGGTTTATCAGGGGTCTTGACCCGGCAATCCATGATACTTAGGAAGAAAATTTATCAAGCTACTCTTCAACTCAAAGTTTGGATCAAGGTTAGGATACCTTGCTTGCAACGGTTGAAGTATGATATCCGGAGCTCCTTGCTCATGCAAAGTGATCTGTCGTGGCTCCGCCATGTGTGGCTCACCTGTAGGATGTAAAGATGTATTATTAGTGCTAACAGAAGAATAGGAAGTAGCGGACTCCAAGTCACTCTCGGTACCGCCTAGTGATTCGGTATGTTCCTCAAGAGAGGCCGAAGTACTAGCCGTATAATCCAACCGCCGTCTAGCTTGCCAAGTATGTAACAAAGTTCTTTCAATCTCGGGATCAAAATTGGCTAAACTAGAATTCGGTTGAGACCAAGTCATCAAACTTGAGAGTCATAGCACAAATGTAAAAGAAATTTAAACTATAGCTAAGTATTGAAAGCAATTAAACTATCTACAATATTCACATATTCACATAACCAATATCAAGGCATATGTTGCAACCATTCCCCGGCAACGGCACCAAAAATTTGATGTCTGCACTCGTGGACTATGTCGGTAAAGATTTTCTCAATAAAGTTGCGTTGCAAGTATAGCTCTACCGACAACAAGCCTCGAGGATCAAATTTAGAGAGGGATTTGGTTGTCACAAGTTCAATCCCAATAGAAATAACCAAAGTATTCAAACCTCGGGTCGTCTCACAAGGAATGGACAAACATGTGCTTCAATAGTGGTTAGAATTCCGGGGTTGCAAGTCATGAGCAAGAAAATAAAATGGGAATCTTAACAAGCAAGCAATCTTAAAATGCAAGAAATTAATTCAAATAACTAAGCAAAACATGAGCAATTCCAAACTAACAAAGTAACATCCAATATGATTCTATTCTAAACTAAACAAGTAACTACAACTAAGACAAGTAATCAAGAATTTTGGGTTTTCAAATATGAATAATAAAAGCAACTCTTGGCTAGGCATGGAAATTGGGGTCACCATCCTTGTCTAATAACCATATCTTGACAATTATGAGGAACCAAACTCATTAAGTCTACTTCTATACTTGAAGTACGTCAAATGGTTTGGTCAACAACAACCCATAAGTTCTAACCTCACTACTAATTAACTTAATAGAAGGTTAGAGTCAATGGCTATCAAATTGACCACTAAGGGCTCTCAATTCATCAAATCCATTAGATCCAATGACTCAAGTTTACCCAATTCCCTTAGCCTAAGCCAAGAGTGAAAAGAACTACTCCATAATCAAGGTAAACAATTCATCAAACACTTGGTAAGCATTAATAAAAGACATGTTCAAATTGCAATTAAATTGAAATTAACAAGTACCCACTAACAATTATCAACATACAATCATCCAAACAACACAATTAATCATAGAAATCATCAATGTAACATCAACAAGGCAAGATTCACAACATTCATGAAATGGGTATAAGATGACAATTGATAAGAATTCATAAAACTAACACAAGATCTAAGCAAAATTATACTAAGGAATTCAAATTAAATTATCAAAACTAGTAATTAACAAGATCCAATTCAGAATTCAACAAGGGAAGATCAAATTAAAACTAGATCTAGAGAAGAACAATGGTTTCTCTCTCTAGAAGAACAAAGAACAAAAAACTAGCTAAAAATTGTGTCTTAGTGTAAAATGATTGATCCCCCCTTTCCCCTAGCATCCTTGGGTCTTTTTCATGCAGAAACAGCTTGAATTTGGGCATCGCCAGGCACGATTTCCTTTAATGAGGTCACGTGCAGCTTCCCGCGCGTGCGCGCCATGCGTTCGTGCGCGCCGATTGCCTTTGTGATCCATGCGTGCACGCCAAGTGCGCATGCGCGTCGATAGGAATCCTCTGATCCGCGCGGATGTGTCTATTTTTGCGCGCCGCTTCCAGCCGTCCTCATCCACGCGTGCGCGTTCACGCCAATGCTGCTTTTCCCAAAAATTCAAATCTTCATGTTCCTCCCTTTTGTGCATGCTTTCTTTCTCTCTTCTAGTCCATTTCTACCCTATAACTCCTTAAATCACTCAACAAATACATTACGGCATCGAATGGCAATAGAAGAGGATCAAAATATGGTAATTTTAAGGCAAAACAAGCATGTTTTTCATCATGGAGCAATATTAGGAAGTGAACACAACCATTCATTTCTTGTGAATAAGTGTGAGAAATATTGACAAAACCCCCCAAATTCTAACAATATAAATCACAAAATTAGGGTTTATCAGTGTGCATACCAGAGTGTGCGTACGCACATTTTCTTAAAATTTATAGGTTGTGCGTACGCACAAGTGAAAATATGGTCCCTGTTCAGAGCACACGCACAGTAGTGTGCGTGCGCACATGAACCAGAACTCACAATTTCTACAACATCACATAAATCAGATTTTTGACACCAACTTCCAACGATCATATCTTTTTTTACAAAATTTTTATCTCCACGAAATCTACATCGTTTTAAAGCTCTTTGAATTATCTTTAATTTGATACAAAATTTAATCAATTTCAAAAACTATAGATCAAGATATGATCCGCCAAAGTTGACTAAAAATCTATTTTTACCAAAAACCTTTAAACCTCAAATTTACCAAAACTCTCAATTCAAACCTAGTTACTCACAACCCAAACAATACCCAAAACCACACAAAAGTCCATACTAATCATTCCTCAACTCAACCATCAATAGTGTCCTAGTTTCACCAATTTCACACTATCAAAATCATTAATCATCACAATAATAAATCACAACCTTCATCATTATCAACCTCTATAGTCATCATCAATCAAAACCAACTCCAATACCCATCAAGTTATCCACATAATCATACTCCCCATATACAACCCACTCAACCTTCATCATAATTCATATACCATACATTCCAAAAACTCCATATCATCACTATCATCATCAAACATATAATCACATACAATAAATCATACAACCACTTCATTCAATCCTATCTTAAAGGCCACTACCCTAAGTTTCACAAAACATTACATATTACATAAAGAAAACCGAAATCATACCTTGGCCGATTCCCACGCAACTCAAAACACCAAGCTCAAACTCAAAGCTCCAAAACCATCAAGCTCACTCCAACAAACACCAAACTTCAATCTAACATCATATAACATACAAAACATCAAACCTATGATTCACAAAATAACTAAACACAAGGTTTAGTAAAACCTTACCTTATCCATCGGTATTTGGGATAAAATCCAACAATACTTCAATGCTAGATCACCCCTAAACAACCAAAAACATAAAGAAACTAAAAAATCTAAAGCCATTTTCGAGTTTTGAGATAGGGCAGAAAACTGGAGCTAGAGAAAGAGTTTCTTACCAACAAAACTTAGTTAAAAATGATGGGCTCAGCGAGAGCGATGCGTGATCGCAAACGACTCATCAATCGGAGCTCCGTAACTCAAGTTATGGTCACCGAAAGTGGAGGATGAATAGTGACCAAACCCTTTGCTCTCTTCTCTCTCAAAGCTGGGTCCCTTTCTTGTTTTTAGGGTTAAAATAAGCTGAAAGCTCATTAAACATGCATATATATGTTGGGCCTTGAGCCCGATTTGGACCCGGTCTAACCCGTTAGCATTTTAGGTCCGTTCGGCCCACTTTGGGCTAAAACCTTTAAGATTAGCGCCCGGTTTTCAATTCTAAATTATTTTTGTCTTTTCAAAGTAATAAATTCAATTTTCAAAATATCATTTTCGAAAATACGTGGTACTGGACAGACTAGAGCTGGTATTGCCAGCTTAAGTGCCGGTATGCATTTTTACAAAAATTTTCTGTAAAAGATACATTTTTTCACTCAGAAAAATTCATGAAATTCAAATTTCACCTTTATATTTTAAAAAGAATACTTCTATATTTTCGAACCCATTCCAGGCAGTTAAAGTTCTTATTTTATATATATATACTTATATGTTCGGGTTGGTTACCTTTGCGACATGAGTCTTGAGCTTTGTTATCTGTATTTTGGCACTCTTCTGTATATATATCCGTGTTAGCTTACCTTTTACCTCGTTTCGCTTACAGTATCGCACTCGGGAGTGTTGCGCTTTTCAATTGAACGATTTTGCTTAACCCTTTTCTTCAAAGACTCTTAGTTACAAATCTTTTTCACTATATTATGTATATATAATTTTACTTTTAGAGGTCATAATACCTCGTTACCTCAGTTTTACGACTTAAGCGTAAAATTTTGTGTGGTAAAGTGTTACAAAAAACTCCCCAACAACATAAACAATGGTTAAAGCCAGCTGGAGAAGAAACAATAGAGGCAGCAAAATTAAATGTGTAGCTAGGATGTAAATGGTTTGATAGACTAAATAAACCAATCAACAATAAAACATTCATATTCATAGGTTCTCTGGCAAAAATCAGATTTTTAGAAACATTGCTTATTAGTAATTGTTGGTCAACCATGTCTAATTTTGTCTTTTTTTTTCCTTCTCGCTAATTGTAACTGCTCACTACAGTTGAGTTCAAAGTATTTGTATCGACCGAGTTATGATTCAGGACAAAAAACCATTTTCTCACATAGAGGAATAGCTACATGAATTATATTGTGTCCTAGACTCCTAACAGTGTAGCACCCAAAAGAAAAAGATCTATGAATAAAGGTAGCAATTTGCTCTCTTCCAAATAGTATATTTGTGTGATAAGCTTTCTTAACTTTTTAACTCTACCCATGATTTATTTTTATTGGCAGATGGCTGCATAATTCCATCTCCTCAAAGCCATAATTATTCCTTATTTGAATTTACTTTAAAATGGTCAAATTCCTATCTTTGTAATTATCGTCGACAACACATAACTAGCTAGTGAAATGAACCTAATATCCCTTTCTAATGTCTGAAAACTAAGGCTAAATGAACAAAAATTAAATGCACATTGACTTGTATAAGTAAGAAAGAACAATTTCAAGCACCAGCAAATCCCTTACAGAAAGAAGTATTCAAATGAGTGTAATCAATTCAGTATTTATGAAAAAAAATTCATTGCTCAATTATCTCATCCAACATCACAAGCAGCAAATTTATTTCACAACTAAAGCAAAATCAAATTACCAAAAATGAAAATCCAGACACGCTATGCATAATAAAATCTAGGGTAAGTCCTAGAAGAGAACGAAACTGAACCTTCTTGAACCTGTGAAACTGGTCATCTTGCTGAGGAACCTGGATGATTTTGGCAAAAAATGCAAGTAAACGAGAGCAGTGCCCTGAGCTGTAGCGGCGACGGAGCTGAGGATCATAAGGAACCAGTCAAAACGATCGGCGCAGGTGAAAAGGCGGGAGAAAGGCACAGCAGCTGGTGGCGGCTCAACCTCCTCTGGCTCCTCGATCTCCTCCTCCACTTCAACCTACTGCGATGCTGAAGTCTCGGCACCGGGATCAATATACGGAGACGGCGACTACAGCGGCTCCAAAACCTCAGATACTGGAGTGAGAGGCTGTATATGCGACGGGGACCAACCAAACAGCCCTCTTGACACCATCACTCCCTCCTATCCCTACTCAGAATTAAAACTGGTGACAGATCCACCATTATTCACAAGGCAAAATTCAACAACATTTGAGCTATTCAAAAAAATGACGTAAAAAAACTGGGTTGTTCTTCTTTGTCAGAGACAAATAGGCACAGAAGGGAGACAATTTGAACAGAACTTTGTCTTCTTCTTGGCTAAAGACGAGATGTATAGAGCTTGAGAGAAAGAAGAGTAGAGTGGAGACCAGACAAAGGGAACTTCGGAGAAAGAAGAGCAGAGGGGATACGGACTGACCGAGACACCTTCTTCTTTTCTAGAGAAAAAGAACACTGAACCCTAATTTTAGGTCAAACACTTTTTATTTTTTTGATTTTTCATATATGTTTTTGTTTTGAACTTTTGATTTTTAAATAGTTTTGGATTTAAAATTATAAAACTAAAACTAATTAAATTTTGACTAAATTAAAAGGATTAGAATAATTTTATCCAATATAAAAAGAATATTTAAGTCTTTTATAAATTTAAATAAAAAATATTTTTATTTTTATTAAAATGTTAAGGTTGATTTAATAAAAGTATTGATATGATATATATTTATAAAAAATAATTACTAATATAAAAATATAATTCACTGTCTTGTTTTAATTTGTCCATATTTTTATTGTATTGATACGTGAAATTATTATCGGAACCAAGCAAACCTCTTATAGACTACTTTTCTTATGTGATAGAGTTATATATTTGACACCAAAATTTGATCTATGAACACTAGAATCCACATTTTATACACGTTTAATACATGAATGTCACGGCATGTTATTAATTACATTTTTCTCCTAAATGTGACTTTGGTGTTCTACACAGCAAAATGATCCCATGCTCAAAACACACCTTGAAAAGAAAGAAGAAATTTTCATTCTAATGAGCAAAAAGAAAAAGAATAAAATGAATCAATGTATAATCAAATATTCAATTGAAGAGGCCTAGGCGGTGCCATGGTTCTTCTCTTCCATAGATTAATCTCTTTGCGTGGCTTCAAATTGAGCCCAACTCCATCACCAACACTGTCGCCACCAACCAATATAGGAGCAGAGAAAGGGATTCTGACGTCATCATCATCATCATAATCTTCTTCTTCTTCATCGCTCCTCTGCTGTACCCTTTCCTCATCAGAATAGAAATCTTCTCTTTCCTCAGCCGCCACTTGCTCATGACTTTTCCAATCAAAGTTAGCAAAAGCGTCACGTCCACTCGCGAACTTCTTCATCTGGCTCACGTGCGGTGCTCTCTCCGCACGTGCAACTGCAACCGCGTCTTTATTCTTATTATCATCTTGATGCGGCAGAGAAGCACTTGATTTTCTCCCCGCCGAAAATAACATCCTCTGAAACTTGGAAACATGTTTCTTCTTCAACTCTATGTCTTCAGAAGTGAATTTTGTTGTTGTTGCTGATGCTGCTGCTTTCTTGACTTTCTTGTGCTGTTTCTTCTTGTTCTTGATCTGTCCCATGCATGAGATCTTTGGTGAAGTTGGTTCTTGATAATCAGTGTTGTTTCTTTCCCCCTTAGGCTTGCTTCTTGCTTCGTGTGGAATCATAGGCATGATAGGGCCAGAGAATCCCTTGACGCCATGATTATTATGATGATGCTGTCTATCCCACCTACCTGGGCTGAAGGGTTGGTTTTGAAACGTCACAGTGATTGATGAGGCTTTTGGTAGTATTTTCAAGATCCTGTTCTTCAGCTTGAGCTGTTTCTCCATGATAAAAAAAAATGAAAGAATTACGACTTGATAATAAAGTAGTTGTGATTCGTATCCTTGGATTGTTGTCTTTTGAAGAAAGTTAAGAGCTGAAACTCGCAATGGTCTTTTAAGAAAAGGGTTAAGGTTGGGAGTTATTATATAAAGGAGTATTTGATTTTGTCAAGAAAGGTGGGAGATGAAGAAAATGTTTGGTCAAATAAAAACGTCGTGACTCGGCAAAGAACGCTCCCTTGCTTTTATCCAAACACACGTATGTTACACAACAATTCTGAAACAGGTTGCGGCATTTTGACCTGATAAATGATGCAGCTGGGAGGTGTTTTCAATGTCACTGTTGCTAAGCCCACACTAAGCATAAATATCTACCCCACCTTGACTTGGTTTTTGTCTGATTCTGACGTTAAGTTTCCTAGATTTAATCATCGGGCTTGCATAACACCCTGGCTATAAGATAATGACAACAATGAAATGTAGAGTAAAACAAGCACACAGTGGAAGTCACACCACATAAACGTGCTTTTTAAAAGAAAGGTAAAGAATATTTTTTTTGTTTTTAAAATTCATTAAAAAATTTAAAAATATTTCTTAAGTTTTATTTTATTTTAATTTTGTCCTAAAAATTTTATATTTATGTTAAATATATTTTTAGTGGCTAATTTTAAAAAAATTTAAGACTAATTCAGTAATAATTTTATAAAAATAATTTTTAACACAAACAAATTAGATATAATTATCATGTATTATTGTTAAATTTATTTTTAATTTTTTAAAAATTTAGTTATCAGAGATATATTTGATATAAATTAAAAATTTTAAGAATAAAACTAAAATAAAATAAAACTTAAGTATTTTTAAATTTTAAAAAAAAATTAAGGAACTAAAAATATAATTTACCCTTAAAAAGAAGAGTTTAGCTAATATGTGCTATAAGACTTCGAATTTTTAAAAATTAAAATAATAAATTATTTATTATTTATTATATTTGTTTAGAATTTTATTTTTATAAAATAATTTTATTAAAAGTAATTAAATCAAAGTTATGATACTTTGAGTTTAAAATTAATGAGGATCGTATAATTTTTATAATAATTAGGTATTTTCTTATTTAAAAATTTAAAGTTTTAATAATTAAAAAATAGTGAGAGTTCCATAATTTAATTTGAATAATTGGGATCTTTGTTTAATTTTATGAATTAAAAGAAAATTAATTAAATTATTTCTGATTTAAAATTAAAATATTTATTTAAAACTAATTACTGAGTTTATAAATAAATAATACTCTTAAAATAATTTTAACGAATCACATTTGATTTTAAATTATTACTTTACTTTCTAATTTTATCAAAATTCTCATTATTCTCTTATTCTCTTTTCTAACACTAATCCTAATTTCACCCGCACACTCTTTTGCTACTCTCAGTCGCCACCCTAACACACACACATGGCAAAAAAGAAGAAGAAATCATTAGAGGGAAATGGAGGAATTAAAGAACAAGAGATGAAGAAGAAGGAGAGGGAAAGAGGGAGAAAAAATCGGTGGGTGTCACTGCCGCCGTCGCTGCCGCATAGAAAAGGGAGAGTGATGCACGCGAAAGAAATAGAGAGTGAGGGAGAAGTGGAGGGCAACAAACAGGGAGAAGAGGGAGGTTGTTTTCGTCATCGTCACTAGTGCCAGTGAGGACTGTTGCCGTCAAAGAAACCACCGCCACCGAACCCTAGCTGTCGCCATTAGAGAGAGAGAGAGAGAGAGAGAGAGAGAGAGAGAGAGAGAGAGAGAGAGAGAGAGAGAGAGAGAGAGAGAGAGAGATGGCTTGAGACAATGTGATGAAGAAGAGGAAGGAGAGAGCTCTCGCTGTCACCGCCATCGCACCCTGTTGCTGTAACACCCCGTTATGTTAAGCCTTACTTCTAGCCGTAAGGCAAAGAATAATAAAGTACCACGACAGTTCAAAAGTTCAAATAATATTATATATATAAAAGAAAATAGTAATACTAGAAGCTCAGTGAAAGAATAAAAGCTCAATTTGCGTAAAGCATAATTCAGAAACGCGAAACGTTCACACAAAAACTAAACGTATAGGTACGAACAGACAAGACATAATATATATAAAACCTTGTAGATAGCTCCATGGTACACAAGGTAATAATTAAAGTAAACAAGATATATATAAGTATAATATACAAAAGAGGACTAATCACAGCCTGCGGAGTTTAGGCCGGCTAGTCAAACTTAATACAACAGAGTTTTGGAGTTTTAAAACAGCAACAACCTATCTCTCAGCGTTTTTAGAAAACAAAGCCTTTAAGACAACAAAGTTAAATACAAAAGTGAAAGAATCTAAACAAAAGAGTTCTCTAAAAGATAATCAAGGTCCTCCACTCTGTCACCGTCTCGCAACTCACCGAGGTGGGTTACGACCTGCATCTGAAAAACAACAACAAAGTATGGAATGAGAACTGGAGGTTCTCAATATGGTAACAGTGCCCAAGATATAAGATGTAAGGTTCCGATACGCTAAAAGCAATCCTAGAACTTCACATCGATACAGATATTCAAGCTAAGAATAAAATAAATAAAGAATTTAAACCATAAATAGGGTTATTGATAATGAAATTTGCTCGATGGTCTAGATTTTCTTCTTATAGAAAAGAATTACTTCGTTGTAAGCATAGCTCGAAACCAACAAACAATTCTCACATCAAATATTTTGGTTGTCACAAGTACAAACTCCAATAAGAATTAACCGGAGTATTAGGACTCCGGGTCGTCTCATGAGGAATTACAATGAAGTGTATGATTAGTGGCTATGAAGGGGACAAGGGGTTTTGTTTATAAGAGGCGGAAAATAAATGACAAGAAAAGTAAATTATGCAAGTATTTAAAGAAGACAAGTAAATAAGAGAAAGCAAGTAATAAAGAGAGAGACATTCATGGCAAGGGTTGAGATCATAGGCTTTCTATCCTAGTCATACAATGATTAATTCATCTTATTTAGTCAACTCCAACAAATGGAAGAAGATATCATGTTATCTTCCATGAGAGAATGTCAAACAAGACTAATCAATCATATTACAATAATAACAAAAATTTATCTTATTACGTCATCCCCGACGATGGAGGAAGGTATCATGTTATCCTCATACTCGGAGAAAATCTAATAAGACTAGCTAATCTCAATCCAAAAGTCTTAATCAACTTACTAATTGAATTAGCAAAAGATTAGCGTCAATGGAAACAATATTAGCTAACAACTCTAGGTCACCAACATAAGTTGGGTTTTCATGACTCAAGATTGCCTAATTACTTTTTCCAAGCCAAGTGCTCAAAATCTACTCTAAAGCCCAACTAAGCATTTTGTCAAACACCTGGTGGGTACAAATAGAAAGCATGGTAAAAGTGCAAGAATAATAAATCTATCAACTACCAGTTGCAAGAAAAGTAAATTCACAACTCAAATCAACAATTAAAAGAACATCAAAATCAAATTTCATTAAAAGAAAATCCAAATACAACAAGTGTTCATCAACATAAAAGAGAGCATAAAAGTAAAATTAACATCACAAACTAAGAGAATGAAAGTGTAGAAGCAAGAATTCATAAAATAAATAAGATGAAAACATGAAATCAAATCTAGATCTAAGAGAGATTAACCTAAGAACCCTAATTCTAGAGAGAAGAGGGAGCTTCTCTCTCTAGAAACTAAACTACATGATGCTAACACTTAAAACAATTGCTTCCCCTTTGCCCAAGCTTGAATTCTGCAAGAAATAGCATTAGAAATGAGTTGGGTTGTGCCCAAAGTGCTTCAGAAATTGCTGGGGGCGATTTCACTTTAGTGGGCCACGAGCAGCATCGGTGCGCACGCGTACATGGCGCGTGCACGCCCTTATTCGCAAAGAAACATATTGCAAATTTTATATCATTTTGAAGCTCCGGATGTTAGCTTTCCAACGCAACTAGAACCGCCTCAATTAGATCTCTGTAGCTCAAGTTATGGTCGATTGAGTGCAAAGAGGTCAGGCTTGACAACTTTACGGTTCCTTCATTTCTTCATGAGTTCTCTCACTTTGCATGCTTTTTCTTCATTCCTTCCATCCAATACTTGCCTTATGAACCTGAAATCACTCAACAAACACATCAAGGCATCGAATGGAATTAAAGTGAATTAAAATCACTAATTTTAGGGCCTAAAAAGCATGTTTTTACACTTAAGCACAAATCAAGGGAGAATTGCAAAACCATGCTATTTCATTGAATAAATGTGGGAAAAGATGATAAAATTCCCTAAAATAAGCACAAGATAAACCACAAAATTGGGGTTTATCAAATCTCCCCACACTTAAACTAAGCATGTCCTCATGCTAAAATCAAGAAAGAAGCAAAGGGACATCAACATTTATTCAATGCAAACTAACTAAATGCAATCTATCTATCTGCAACCTATCTACATGAATGCATCCACTTGGTTAAAACAAATCAACTTCTAAGAAAACATATTTAAGTACAAGGGATAAAGCCATAGCAGTCAAATCAAACCCACAATTGAATTGAATTATCAAAAAAATTTTACAAACTTGCAAGGAAAGATGATCATGTGTGGAGACATGTAATTGAGCGATCGAACCCTCACCGGATGTGTATCCGCTCTAGGCACTCAAGTGTATGAGGTTAATTCACTCAATTCTCCCCTAATCATGCTTTCCAAGATTTATTTTTCATCTAACAAATCAACAATTACTTTATGCATGCATACAAATATCATGAGGGCTTTCCCATAGGTTGTAATGGGGCTAGGGTCAAGGTAGGATACATATGGTCAAGTGAGCTTGAAATTTGAATCTTTGATTAACTTAAACTTCCCACCTAACCTATGACAACCTATACAATTCTAAACAATCCTAGCTATCCATTTCTCACTTTTTTTTTTCACATACTCATGCATTCTCTTTTTGATCACCACCCATATGCATTGACTTTTATTGAACCTTGCTTTGGGACATTTTTGTCCTCTTTTTATTGTAATTCTTTTTCTTTCTTTTCTAGATATTTTCTTTTTTTCTTCTTTTATATATATATATTATTTTTTTCTTTTTGTTTTTCTCATTTTTTTTCAAACTAAAATATATACAAGAACATCAATGCATATGGTTTACGCATGATTAATACATGATTATGTTCCCAATTCTCAAGATTCTCAACACAAATACAAAAATACACTTTTATCTCTACCCAATGTTCCCAACTTTTCCAAAATCAAATAATAAACACTCTCACTAGCCTAAGCTAATCAAAGATCCAAATTAAGGACATTTATTGTTTTTCACCTAGGCTTGTAATGTGCTACAATTAAGAACAAATGGATTAAGCATAGGCTCAAGATTGGCTAACAATGGAAGATAAAAGGTAGGCTATTTGGGTAAGTGAGCTATTTGAACAATGGCCTCAATCATATAAATACATGTATACACAAAATAATGGATATAAAGAATAAAAAAAATCAATGATTACAATCATAGGAAGAGAATAATGCACACAAGAATGAAAATAAGTGGTTATATATGATGTAACCACACAATTAGGCTCAAATCTCACATGCTTGTGTTCTTAGCTCAAAAATCATGTTCCACAAAGTATATAATTCAAGCAAGTTCTAAAATTTTTTTTTCAATCAATTGGGATGCCTTATAGATAAAATCCTTGGAAAATATCATGATTTTGACTAAGCTTAATATATACATATGCAAAATAAGAAAATGCAACTAAAAAATTCTAAAATGAAATACAAAAGTGTTGGGATTAGAGACTTGTCACCCAAAAATGCCGAGTGGTCGGACGACCTCCCCACACTTAAAAGTTTGCACCGTCCTCGGTGCACTAAATGAGAAAGGGGGTACGGCAACTCTCCGAGTTGCCACCTTCATCTGGTAGGTCAACCAGTTGCTGCGTGTTCTTCCTCCCGCTTCCATTTTTGCTTACGGTGCATCAATCATGAAAAATAAAATAAACATCGTAAGATGAAAATATACAAAAGCTAGGAAGTGTGAATTGTTGGAATGAGGTGAGTCATTAGAATTAAACGAGCGAATCAGTGTGACATTGATGAAAAATAGGTGTGTGGGTTCTAAAATTACGCACGATTTAGAACACACACACACACACTAGTATAAAAAGCTATGTCACATTTACACAAAAGAAAGCATACACTTCACTCATTCTAGTGTGCTTAAGATACTTTAAAAGACTTGTAGGTTAGGGCAACCAAACAAGTAGTAAAGAAGCATAAAAGCATTCAAGCAATTAATCAAGCCATTGTGAAATTGGATAGTGCATGGACATTGATTGATGTGTAGGTAGACTTAGTGAACAAAATGGTATATGAAACTCACACAAAAATCAATGACACATATTGAAGTTGTTGCAACACCTAAGTGACATAGAGGTGAAACACATGGATACTATGGAACTTAGAAAAAAGAAGATAGAAGTGAAAATCAATCACATAGCAAGCATGGTCCACAAAGCTTTACAAAGCTCAAAAACATATCGCTAGGTAAGCTTTCGATCCAATTTCACAATTCCACAATCTCAATGCATGAAATAAGTGACGTGAATAAGGGTAAACCACAAACAAGCATCACCTAAAAAAAAATCAATGATAATATACAATTTCCTAACAATAGATGGTGAATGCATGGTGGCCAAAACATGCAATTCAAAGAGTTAAGATGCATGAAGGCAACGTAACATGTACTTGGTATTCACAAATGTTCAACATGAAAATTCAAGACCAAGTAATAAATTACAACCTCAACAAAGGAATCCAACAATGACAATAACAACAATGATGTTAAACTAACATCCCATTAGTAATAAGCAATAGTAAATGGTAAACAAGATTAGTAATCCAACACTTATAATAGAAAACAAAAATTAAACTAACTAACTAATTAAAAGAAATGGTGTTACATGGTGTTTGGTAGTATCGGATGATGTTTGAAGGGTGGAAAGAAAAGAAGAGAAAAGAGAAGAAGGAAAGAAATGGAAAGAAGAGAAGAAAAGAAGGTGAGTGAAACAGGACAATCCACGCGTGCGCGTCATGTGCGCGTAAGCGTGGATTGATGAAAATGAAAGTGACGCGTACGCGTGCAGTGTGCGTACGCGTGCATGGCAAGGCAGAGAGTCGACACGGACGCGCAAGGTACGCGTTCGCATGCCCTGGGCACAAAGTTGGCACACTTTAGGCACAACTCTCTGGTGAATGTATGGAGGGGGTGGAAAAACTCAATCCACGCGTACGCGTACATGACGCGTGCGCGTGGATGGCCGAAAATACTTGGACACGCGTACGCGTAGAGTCCGCGTGCGCATGGATGGTGCTCTATTTTTTTCAAAATTTTTCTATATTTTTGCACCAAACCAAGCATTCCAAACCTCCAAACAACTACCAAAACAACATAAAACCTTATTTAACCTACTAGGCGCCCAAATAAACTCAACTAAGCAATTCAAAACATGAAATTAAACTAGTTCTGCCAATATATACAAAAGAGAAAAAGGAAAGAGTTTACCATGGTGGGTTGTCTCCCACCTAACATTTTTGTTTATTGTCCTTAAGTTGGACTTATGGGGAGCTCTTCATCAAGGTGGCTTGTGCTTGAATCAATCCTTGAACATCCACCAATGCTTGGACTTCCATTGTGCTTCATCATTCAAAGTTAATAACTCCAAGCTTTGATGTAGTTCTTCACAAACCATAGGCTCCCAAAGTTGATCTTCCTTGTGCGATCCAGGATCCCACACTTTGTTTTCACACCCATCCTTGAGTTGATCATGGTGATTTCCTCCGGCTGGCAAGGGAGATGAATTCTCATGGAAGCACCAAACCATCCTCCTAGACCCATCCAATTGAGCACTAGTCCAACCTTTACACCTTGAAGCTTCAACCATAATGAGCCTATACTTACAACGCTAACCGCTAAACATCCTCCTTTTACGCTTAATTCCGCAAAGCGCCTTAAGTTGACCATCTGTCTCAAGCAAATCAAATTCAAGTGGGATAATAAAGCTAAGAGTTAGAAGTTTTACCCACTCAAATGAAGGATTAGATGACAACCTAGGTGGAGGAGTTCCCAATGATCTTGACAAGGCGCGCTCTACTCCCGTCCATCCTCTCTTAGAGGCTTCCACCACTTGGCAAGGTTCTTCAAGTTCTACCTCTTGCCAAGCTTCCTCAAGTTCACATTCTTCTTCATCAATGTCCTCTAGTTCTTTCCCATCACTTAAATCATAAATAGGAGGTTGAGTAAAATCTACCTCATCATCAATTCCAAGTATAGTGGGGAAGGATTTCTCAAACTCAAAAGGATCATATGTTGATGCGGAATCATCATAAATAGGAGGGCCTATTGATTGGAACACTTCTTCCAATTCTTCAATCACATTGTTTCTTGGAGGTTGTGCGTTCTCCTCCTCAACATCAACTTCAAACTCCATGGAAGAAGGCTCTTCAATTTGTGACTCCTCTATGTACTCAACATATCCTAAGTTTCCGACCACTACTTCCTTTTGTTCAATAAACTCTACCTTCTCCTCTTGTTGCACTTCTTGCTTTAACTCTTCTCCTCCACCTTGAAGCTCCAATTCCACTCCCTCACTAAGCTCTTTGGGTGCTTCTCCACATTCAATAATGGCAGTGCCTTGATTGCGTAGGCTTAGGCAGGATGAGACTATGTTGCCAATGGCTTCTACCATGATAGCCATTTTTGCTCTTAACTCCTTAAACTTCTTTTCATCCTTCTCATGTCGCCTTAAGATATGAGATTCAAGATCTCTTAATTTTAGCATGAGGGCTTCATCGGGAGGCGATGGTGGAAGAGAGGGTTCATTGTTTGAGGGAAGGTTGTTGTAATTGAAAGGTGGTTCATATTGATAAAATTCTTGAGGTAGTATATGTGGACTTTGTGGTTCATGGGAGTATTGGTGTTGGAATGGTGGTGGCTCTAGATATGTTTCATATGGTGGTTGGTATGGTGGGTGTAGGTTTGGATCATATGGAGGTGAATGGTGGTATGAGACTTGTGAGTATGGTTGTGGAGGGCTATGTTGAGGAGGAGGTTCATATGTATGTGGTGGTTGTGGTTGACAATTACAAGAAGGGTCATCACATACATTAGATTGGTATGCATTAGGATTAGGATTATACCCATAAGAGTTCGGAGGAGGTTGTCCATAAGCTTGAGGCTCCTCCCATCTTTGATTTCTAAATCCTTGATGCACATCCTCATTCAAGCTTCCATTTCCTACAACATAGTTTGAACCACACTCATAGCCAAAGTGATGAGAATTCATGGTGAAAAGAGAAAATAAAAATAAAAGCTAATAAGAAATAAATAAAACTAAATCCTAAAACTAGGAAAAACTAACAAACAAACCAAAATTCAAGCTATTCACAATATATACAATAGCCAATAACATAGCACCATTGCGATTCCCCAGCAACGGCGCCATTTTGATAATTGAGATTTTGCTCGAAGGTCTAGATTTTCTTCTTATAGAAAAGAATTACTTCGTTGTAAGCATAGCTCCAAACCAACAAATAATTCTCACATCAAAAATTTTGTTTGTCACAAGTACAAACCCCAATAAGAATTAATCGGAGTATCAGGACTCCGGGTCGTCTCACGAGGAATTACAATGAAGTGTATGATTAGTGGCTATGAAGGGGACAAGGGGTTTTGTTTATAAGAGGCGGAAAATAAATGACAAGAAAAGTAAATCATGCAAGTATTTAAAGAAGACAAGTAAATAAGAGAAAGCAAGTAATAAAGAGAGAGACATTCATGGCAAGGGTTGAGATCATAGGCTTTCTATCCTAGTCATACAATGATTAATTCATCTTATTTAGTCAACTCCAACAAATGGAAGAAGGTATCATGTTATCTTCCATGAGAGAATGTCAAACAAGACTAATCAATCATATTGCAATAATAACAAAAAATTATCTTGTTACGTCATCCCCGACGATGGAGGAAGGTATCATGTTATCCTCATACTCGGAGAAAATCTAATAAGACTAGCTAATCTCAATCCAAAAGTCTTAATCAACTTACTAATTGAATTAGCAAAAGATTAGCGTCAATGGAAACAATATTAGCTAACAACTCTAGGTCACCAACATAAGTTGGGTTTTCATGACTCAAGATTGCCTAATTACTCTTTCCAAGCCAAGAATGCTCAAAATCTACTCTAAAATCCAACCAAGCATTTTGTCAAACACTTGGTGGGTACAAATGGAAATCATGGTAAAAGTGCAAGAATAATAAATCTATCAACTACCAATTGCAAGAAAAGTAAATTCACAACTCAAATCAACAATTAAAAGAACATCAAAATCAAATTTCATTAAAAGAAAATCCAAATCCAACAAGTGTTCATCAACATAAAAGAGAGCATAAAAGTAAAATTAACATCACAAACTAAGAGAATGAAAGTGTAGAAGCAAGAATTCATAAAAGAAATAAGATGAAAACATGAAATCAAAACTAGATCTAAGAGAGATTAACCTAAGAACACTAATTCTAGAGAGAAGAGGGAGCTTCTCTCTCTAGAAACTAAACTACATAATGATAACACTTCAAACAATTGTTCCCCCTTTTCCCAAGCTTGAATTCTGCATGAAATAGCGTTAGAAATGAGTTGGGTTGGGCCCAAAGTGCTTCAGAAATTGCTGGGGGTGATTTCACTTTAGTGGGCCACGAGCATCGGCGCGCACGCGTACATGGCGCATGCGTGCCCCTATACGCGAAGCAAAATATGGAAAATTTTATATCATTTTGAAGCCCCGGATGTTAGCTTTCCAACACAACTAAAACTACCTCATTTGGACCTCTATAGCTCAAGTTATGGTTGATTGAGTGCGAAGAGGTCAGGCTTGACAGCTTCACAGTTCCTTCATTTCTTCATGAGTTCTCCCGCTTTGCATGCTTTTTCTTCATTCCTTCCATCCAATACTTGCCTTATGAACCTGAAATCACTCAACAAACATATCAAGGCATCGAATGGAATTAAAGTGAATTAAAATCACCAATTTTAGGGCCTAAAAAGCATGTTTTTATACTTAAGCACAAATCAAGGGAGAATTGCAAAACCATGCTATTTCATTGAATAAATATGGGAAAAGGTGATAAAATCCCCTAAAATAAGCACAAGATAAACCACAAAATTGGGGTTTATCAGCTATCTAAACTTAGGAGATTCTAACTAATACTAATCACACCGCTGTATCCCACAGCCTTCGCCAACCTAACCTCCATGCGATCCCATCGCCACCACCTAGCTAACCTCCTCAGCACCAGACAATCACAGATAATACAAGCAAGTAAAACACAAGTAATATACATGTACACCAAGTAAAACAACTAGCAAATAAGCATATTATTCATTTAGGCAAGAGATGTAATCAGGCAAAGTAAACAAAACACATAGAAGATGCACATGATGAATGCCTGTCCTATTGGCTCGTGATATCACTTGTCGGTCTATAAATGCCAACCTGACATATCCTTTCGGATGTTGCCTTTCTGTCACGTCTGAGGATATAACGCCTGGCTCACTTTTGTTCTGAGGATATAGTGCTTGGCACACTATCGTTCTGAGGATATAGTGCCTGGCACACTTGCATGCTCATTCCAAGGATATAATTCCTGGCACACTATTGCGACAGAGAAGGAAAACAAAAACAACATCTATTTCATCATAAATTATTCCAAGGATATAGTGCCTGGTATACTATCATTCCAAGGATTTAGTGTCTGGCACACTTTCCACATCCAACAAGTCCATTAACCTCAAATCATCATCAGTCATCACCATTTCTCATCTCAATCCACTTTCAATTATCAATTCTTAACATTCCAAGGATATAGTGCCTGACACACTCTACCTCAATATCCATCAAGCTCATAATAACCATTATCAGTTCCCAATTCCACAAGTTACCATCCATTCACAAGTTCTCAAGCCATTACCAATAAAACACTTCGCTAGTTTACCCACAACTTCAGAAACCTAAGTCTCCGTCTTCTAAACTCATAACCAAAATGCCTCTTGTTATTCACTTATTGTTTTCTCTCTTGATTCAAAGCCTAAAACTGGTAGAAAAAGGTTTTAAGTAAGTGCTACAGAAGTTTGCAAGCTTGCCGGGAAGGTAAAACAGTTAAAAACAAGGTTTTCGTTGAAAAACAGGGCAGTGTGCGTACGCACGCCCATAGGAATTTTCAAGAAGTGTGCGTACGTATAGAGGTGTGCGTACGCACAGGAGTAAAAATTTCCAACTCTGCTCATTTGCACAATGTATGCGAACGCCCTCAACAGAGTGCACCTTCCAATGTGTGCGTGCGCACAGCTTGCAAAACTTCATTGGTTGTGTGCGCGCACAGAGCATGCTAGCGCTCCCAACAGCAGCCATATCTCCGTGTGTGCGTACGTACAAGAGTGTGCGTGCACACAGATTTAAAAATACATAGGATGTGCGTGCGCACAAAATCCAGAAATCACAAATTCTGCAGCATTCACAAAATTCAGATTTCGGATACCAAATTTCGACGATCATATCTTTCTCTACAAAATTCAGATTTCTACAAAATTGATACCGTTTTAAATCTCTTTGAATTATCTTTATTTTGATACAAAAATATTCAATTTCAAAAACCGTAGCTCAAGATATGATCCGTCAAAGTTAGCCCAAAACTCATTTTTACCAAAAACTTTAAAAACTCAAATTCACTAAATCTCTCCATTCAAAACCAAATTACTCAAATTCCAAACAATACCAAAACAACACAAAGGTTCTTACCACTCATTTCTCAAAAATCAACCATTCAATCATTTAAACCATTTAATACTCACCTCATTCAACTTTAAAATTCAACCTAAGTTCACATCAAATTTCTTCAACCAACATCTAATATCCACATCAACCACAAGATCCAAAATCCAAAATTATAATCAACATATATCATCACACATCATAATCATCAATATCCTTCTATCCAAACCATCACAAACATTTGACATTAACTTATTACTATGAATTCTCATAATCCTCATTATTCATAAATATAACAAATCACCAACAATACTTATCAACACCAAGCATCAATTGATCATCATCCAAAATTCATAATTCACATCATTTATCAACAATCTCAACACTCACCATCAATTACCAATAACATTAATATTCATCATTAATCATCAACCATATCAACAAACCCTCATCAACAATAATAAATCACAACATTCATCGTCAACCTTCATAGTCATTAAATACCAACAATCAACATCAAATTCATATATTCCACATCTCAAAACTCTATATCATCATCACCACCATACAACTTATCTTCAAACATCAGAATCACATACAATTAAACATACACCCAAACGTCTAATCCTATCTTAAGGTCAACTAGCCTAAGGTTCATGAAATATTATATATTACATAAAGGAAACCGAAACCATATCTTGGCCGATTCCCAATATGCTCAAACACCAAACTTGATTCCAACAAGCTTCCACCAAACTCTAAACCACCAAAGCCAAACCAAAAGCCACCACCAACTCCAAAAACAAGCTTCATACATACAACATAACCATGAATTATCAACTAAAGCTCACACTACATCAAACTACAAGGATATAGAGGTTCCTTACCTTATCAAATGGTGATTGGGGCAAAATCCGACAATTACCTGCTACTAGAGATCACCTAAACAAGAAAAATCACAAAATTTACTCAAAAAATATAATCCAAAAATGCAGAAATCTAGGATTGGAAACTGGAACTTGAGTTTCAAAATCTTACCAGCAGCCTACACAGAAAGAAGAGCTCGTCAAGAGCTTCACGTGGCTGCAAATGGCTCGTCAATCGGAGCTCCGTAGCTCAAGTTATGGCCAAAAAAAGGAGGAGGTGAATAGTGCACTCTCTTCTTCCTCTCTTCTTTCTTTCTGCACCCCTCTCATCATATTAGGGCAAGAATGAGCTGAATGCTCTTTAATAGAGCATATATATGTTGGGCCTTGGGCCCGGTTTGGGCCTGGTCCAACCCATTAGCATTTTTAGCCCGTTTGGCCCACTTTGGGCCAAAATCTTTAAGATTAACGCCCGGTTTTTTATTCTAAATTATTTTTGTCCTTTCGAAATAATAAATCATTTTTCAAAATCTTATTTTCCAAAATACGCGGTACTGGACAGACTAGAGCTGGTACTGCTGGCTTAAGCACCAATACGCATTTTTACAAAAACTTTTCGAAAAAGATACATTTTCCAACTCAGAAAAATTCATTGAAATCAAATTTCACCTTTAAATTTTCAAATTAAAACTTCTAAATTTTGAATCTACTCCGGGCACTTAAAAATTATTATTTTACTAAAGCGGTTAAGCCGGTTCTTACATTCTCCCCTTCTAATAAAATTTTTGCCCTCGAAAATTCGAACCGTGTGATATATCCCCCTTCATCTTATCGTGTCGATGTTCCCTCTCACCTTCCACTGCGTCACTCTGATTAACGTTGGTTAAGAATCCAAAATTTTTCCTTTAAACTAAATACCGATTTTGTAATACTTTTCAAAACCTTTAAAACAAGTTCAATCTAAATGAGTTCATTGTTAACACTTTCTCAAAAGAGTCAAAATCATTTATTTGTAAATTAATCACTTTAAAGCATGATTTTCCTAAATTCATTAAAATCCTTAAATCAGAAACTTTCAATTTGAATCCCTTTTGATAAGTTAAATTACAATCCAAATTCACAAGTTAACAAAATCATAGAACTCACTTTCCCTTTTAAACCATATCATTTAACCAAAGAGTTCCAACCTAGTTTCAAAACCAAATCATTTAAACCAAAGTTCCAAACCAAATTTGAAAATCATTCTAAACCTCAAAAACTTTTTCAACATGATTCAAGACCATACCAGTTAGAAACTGAAAATCATAGTTAAAAACCACAAAAGCATCTGTCGTTACTTCCGTTGCCACTAGTGCTAAGCCGCACCCATCACCCGATATGCTGCAAACTCCACGAACTTGTCCTCTTGAACATGTTGAGCTCAAAACACATTGACTAGGCTAGTCATCTTCACTATCTCTCTGTGAACGTGATCGACCTCGTCCGCGAATTGCCATTCGGGTTGTCTTCCCACACTAAATAATCGATATCGAGGTGATTAGTCTCAATCTCCCAAGCTCAGTGCTTCAATTATCCCTAAAGGCACTCACAAATAACCATGTTATGCATATCAAACAGATAACCTAAATAGCATAAAAGAAAAATGACCCAGAGTGTGCAACGAAGCACAATCGGTCCATCCTTCAGGCTCACGAGGACGAACCGCTCTGATACCACTAAATGTAACACCCCGTTACGATAAGCCTTACCTCTAGCCGTAAGGCAAAGAATAATAAAGTGCCATGATAGTTCTAAAGCTCAAATAATATTATATATATATAAGAAAATAGTAATACTAGAAGCCCGTTGAAAGAATAAAAGCTTAATTTGCGTAAAGCAGAATTCACGAAACACGAAGCGCTCACACATGAAAATTAAACGTATAGGTACGAACAAACAAGACATAATATATATAAAACCTTGTAGATAGTTCCAGGGTACACAAGGTAATAATTAAAGTAAACAAGATATATATAAGTATAATATACAAAAGAGGACTAATCACAGCCTGCGGAGTTTAGGCCGGCTAGTCAAACTTAATACAACAGAGTTTTGGAGTTTTAAAATAGC